>NW_020524274.1:0-45180 GCF_003368295.1 Carassius auratus
TTGTTATGCTGGGAGGAGCAATCTGGGCTACTGGTAACATCTAACTATTTAATATGTTAATATAATTTGATTACTGCTTGACAAAAATAGTAAACACTAAAATAGTTCTCCTATTCTTGAAAGACTTTCTCATTTATACTGACTGAAATTCTGTCCCGTGTTTGTGTGTTTTTATCTAGGTAATATAACTGTAGTTCCTATCGTAAAGACTATTGGGCTTGGTCTTGGTCTTCTCATATGGGCTTCATTTAATCTGCTTTTAGGTTGGGCCAGCTCTCGGTAAGCAAAATTTCATTTCAGAATCCAGTCATTGGCAGCATAAACACACACACACTGATTCTTGCTGCTGATTTTAGGTTTGGTTGGTTTGGTATTGGTGCGGAGACTGTTTCCAAACCAGTTCTGAACTTCTGTGGAGCAGGTCTTTGTTTACTTAGGTAAATGTGCATGCATTAATTTTTTATTCTATTATTTTCAGAATGTGATGTCACTTGTAAGTCTCATTATTTGAAATAATGTCTTTTTTTCCACCCTTTTTATTTCCCTCATTTTTGTATGTTTACAGTGCCATAGTTTTTTTCTTTGTGAAGACTGATGTACAAAGATCTGCAACATCTGAAGAAACACCATTACTAATAGACCATGTATGTTGACATAGTTTTTAAAAAATGTGATAAAATATCCTTTTTTTTCAGAGGGACATGGTGATGGGGTTAAAAAAAAAAATTAGAAAATGTATTTTTCACTTCTTTTTTTTTTCTACTGAGGTCTAAATTATTTTTGCATTCCCCTGAGAAACTTTGCATTTGCCCATAAAACTGTTCATCAGAACGCAAAATTTTGAGATTTAACGAAATGTTACTCAGAGGAACTGAAAACCATTTAAATATAATTTTCCCTCTCATCTCGTATTTTTTCTCCATTACCATGTTCCTTTAGAGCTCTTTACATTCTTAAATATTCATGTTTGGATATTCTAGTTAACTAGTTTTATCAATTTTATCCGAAGACTGTGAACTCTGACTCTGTCGTAGCAACAGATGATTCCTGGGTGGATGCATTAACACCACGCACCAAACGTCTTGTGTATGTACACATCTCACTTACATGACAACATGAGTAAATGTTTTTGTACTACTAGCATATAGTATCAGAAAAAATGCCTTTATGAATCCGTTTATATTAAGATGTTATGTGTTGCAGTGGATCGTTTCTGGCTGTTGTCGCTGGACTGCTGTATGGAGCATCATTTGTTCCAGTTCTGTACATTAAAAACCATGCATCAGATCCAGACAGCCAGTACAATGGGGCTAGCCAGTTTGGTAAATCAAGATGACCTCCTTATAAACATTGGTTGGATTCTTAAATATGAACTGTGATGTATTTTCTGTTTTGTACGTAGATTCTGGATTACGTCTTTGCACAATACAGTGGGATTTTCCTCACCAGTACTGTGTATTTCGTCCTGTACTGTGCCATCAAAAAAAACAAACCTCAAGTTTTTCCTAAAGCAGTGCTGCCAGGTAACACCATCACTTCATTTAAAGGAACAGTTCGACCAAAAATTACATTTTGCTTGGAAATATACTGACCCCTGGGCCATAAAAGATGTAGATGAATTGGATCAGATTTGGAGAAATGTAGCATTGCATTCAGTGTCTATTAAATGAATGCTCTACAGTGAATGGGTGCCGTCAGAATGAGAGTCCAAACATCTGATAAAAAAACATCACTGTGGATTACTGTGATGTTTTTAGGCAGATGTTTGGACTCTCATTCTGACGGCACCCATCCATTGGTGAACAATGATGCAATGCTACAATTCTCACAAATCTGTTCTGATGAAGAAATAAACTCCTCTACATCTTCAATGGCATTCGAGAGAGTACTTTTCATTAGCAATTTTGTATTTAATCTTTGGCTGAACTACTCCAGTAATTAGCATTTCCTTTAGCATTGTTTATCTTTCTTCCACATACCTCTGTTGTTTCCTTGTAGGATTCCTTTCTGGTATCATGTGGGTATAGCCACGTGCTGCTGGTTCCTTGCCAACAATTACCTCAGTGCTGTAGTCAGCTTCCCTATTATCACCACAGTGAGTGACCGAGCTCACAAGAACGCACATCTTTATGTACTTTTCACATGTTTTTTTTCCAATAATGTGCATTTGGTTCATTCCAGGTTCCTGGATTGATTGCAGCTCTTTGGGGTGTTGTAGTGTTCAAAGAAGTGAAGGTAAATACTTGTGTTCCCGCTGTCTATTGCTTTTACATTTTTATACTGAGCCCTTCATCTCCTCCTCTCTCTCCTTCAGGGCTGGCGAAATTACATTGTTCTCATCATTGCTTTCTGTCTCGTTCTGTCTGGAGCATTACTGACTGCATTTTCAAAGATTTAAACCTACTTTTAGACAACAGCAGGAAATGTGAAGAAAAAGTTAACACTTTATAAGTTCTTCTTTAAAATCACTTCTGCTGTTTTATATATTTTGAATACTGTAAATGAGAGATTTATCATGCAGCTGAACATGCTGAAGTGGAACAATATTGTTTATATCAGGGAGGGATATGGTCCTAAAATAGATAAGATACTTGAAATGTTCTAGCAATATTAGAACAGATGTTATGTTAATGTTATTGGGAACACAATTCAATATATTTGTGTTGTATTTGTGGTAACATACTTTTTAAAAGTCATGTTTACACTATAATGGACCTCATTTCACTGTATGTTTGCACGACAATGAAGCCCATTTTAAAACCATTTAAAACAAATTTTTAAAAAGATTTTGCATGACATTTTCATGAGTTTTGCACATTTTACCTTTAAGTTTTTGTATTTCCAATTATTCCTAATGGTGATCCACGTGTACTGTAATACAGTATTTTTTATTTTACTGTATATTACATTTAAATGCTGCAGTGCAGTAACTATAAATATTTACTTTTCATGTTACAATATTTTTTTTTGACATTTGCAATGATATTGCATTACAAAAAATGTCATGTAAATATATTACAAAACAAATAAATTTTGAGAATGTCACATGCAAAAATGTTCATGGTTTTAAGAGTAGGCTTTGTTTTCTTGTATATAATCTCTTTCCTTTCTTTTGATTTTGATTAGTCATGATATTTTTGTCATTTTGGCTTGTTCTTTAGAAGTTTCACCCTTAAATTGATCAATTAATTGCTGTTGGGTTTTTATTGTTGTCAAATTATGTAAGAGGCCTTAGATTTTATTTGTTGATTTGACTTTAACTTTACTAAAAGGGAAATACAATTAATTACAAATGCAAGGTTTGTGGGTCGTTGAAAAATAGTTGAAAACTTGATACAGCATGTTATAAAGGAAGGAAGAAGATAAAAGCACTGAGCAGAAAGAAAAAGTAATGTATAGTGCTGGACTGCCATGCCAGGGGATGAAGGAAGACCAAAGGGAACTTAAAAAAAAAATGTACTAATGTTCAACAAAACGTTTGAAACTTTTCAAAAGATGTTTTAATAAAATTTTTAAAATCTCTCAAACTGAATTTTTTTTTTTTTTCTGGTCACTGTAGCTCAATGAACATATCTATATGAAACGTTAAAAATTTGATTTATTTGTCATAACATGTCCTACCTAACAAACTGAGTTTTAAGTATGCTTCTGACTAATTGTCAAAGACTCTCTAGTTCTTCAAGATGACCTCCTCGTGAGAGATATGTGGAAGTGATGTCCTTTAGCACCTCTTGAAGCACATCATTGATGTATATTACAAAATCATCACGTACGAAGGCGTATAGCACAGCTTGCTCGACAGAGAGAGAGAAGGGGGTGTTGTGGACACGCTTCAGTTTGGTTTCATGGGAGCAGGGAGGTTAGCTGAGGCCTGTTCCAGGGAGGCCAGTGGACCCTGGGGCAGTTCTGTGGGCTTCTTGTGCTGGACGTTGATGTCCTCCAACACTTGCTGCCAGTGATGGATCTTAGTAAGATGTTTCTGAATCAACATCTCCTTCCTTTGGAGTTCATTCTTCAGTTCTGATGCATCCTGAAACATAGAAACGGTTTATACTAAAGTATACAGTATGTTTCAAAGGTTGGAACGCAACTGTAAATGTTTTAAAAGGTTTATGGACGAGGTGTGGGTTTAAAAGCAAAAATACGGGTTTTCACCTCTGTTCTGGTTTCTGTACAGACAGCTACAGTCTTTTCTGAAGGAAGAAACTTTCAGTCTGTCTGGCTACATCCAGAAGCTCCTGTTTACACCGATCCACTCCTTAAACGCAGAATCATGAAGGCAAGACTTTACAGGTCAAACCATTGCTAGTTTGTTTTTCATGCAACAGGTCTTCCTTCAGATCAGTGGAAGGAAAACATCCAAATTACCCTTTATCTATTTGTGTAGATTTTAGTTGCAATACATATTTTAAGGCAACTTTCTTAAAAATGAGTTTTGTCTCATGTACAGCCAGAAATATCCACTTCAGTAGACTTTTTACACCAAACATTTCAGGTTCACTGCTATCTATATCAAGGTGTATCTTTTTTTTTTTTTAACTGAGGAATTTTTTTATATATTATTTGCCTCATTTACATAATATTCTATTCCTAAAACATTTTTTTTCTGGCTGTATTTATGGAATGATAAATAATTTGTATATATATATATATATATATATATATATATTCATCTGTAAATTCTATGTGTTCTTTTTTTTTTTTTTTTGTAGCAGCTCGTGGTATAAGGTATGAATATGGTAATTATTAAGTACTTATCAAAGTTCCCTGTAATTATTACTATTTTAAATAATAGCACCAGTCCTGATTTCTTCCTGGTCTGTTCCATTCACATAATCTTGACTCACAAGAGATGCAAAGCACGCCTGTAATGATAAAAACATTAAAGGACAGACGATTAAAAGACAATGTCTAGAATAACAAATATCTGCTAAAGTGTTATTTGTCCCTCTATAACCGGAGGGAGCTGTGAGAAACCCTGGCTGACCTGGACCCCCGGGACCTGCCGGTGCATGAGGTCCAGGAGGATGCTGACCAGGAAACATCCCGCCCATAGACGAAGCCATTTGTCCACTAAAACACTTCCCACAATCATTCTTCTTCTTCTAGAACTCGAGGTAGGCTGGACGCATCACCGGTGTGTTACTGCACTCCTCAGTGTATCTGGATACAGCAATGCGAATGATTTGTGCATGCATTCAACATGTTTAATTATCATTATAAATGCTCTTAAAAGAAAAATTTTACAAACAAGCAAATTTCCACCACCGTCATTTCCACTAAAGAATTTTACACATCACATTTCTCAACCGCAATCGCATTCTTTTCAACAATATTAACCTTCTGATGGAATGCATTGTGTTCTAACCATGAAATAAGCTTAAATCATTCAAATCGAAACAATAAATAAATAAATACTAAGGGAAAAATGGGCAAAAAAGTTGATTTTCTGTAAGATTTTGATTTAAATGTACATTTCTTTTAGAAATGGACAGATCTAAATACTCGGAAATTCATGCAAACAAATAAATAAATGAGTAGATCCCTATCATACAACCTTCACTCTCATTACATGGATGAGCTTAATCTGCACTCCATAATATATTGCTGTATTCATTTTCTAAAAAGATGAAACAACTTTTTTCATTTAGACTATATGTCAATAATCACTTAAAATAAATAAATAACTGCAATTGCATTATTGATGCTACTATCTATAAATAAAATTCCCAATGGGGAAATACATTACTGCAATTCCACTGTGGTACAGCATTGCCATGGAAACACTGATATTTTCTCAGTTTAGAGTAAATCTTGGACAAAGTTAAACTGTGAATAAAAGTATCTAATTTACTTCACGAAGAAGAAAAAAATCCCCTTGGAATGATATGTATATGAATTAGGTTAATGTAATAGCATATAATAATTCATGACATGGATTTTTATCTTTAAGGCTGAAAGGGTATTGTACATGACAATTATACATGCCTTGACATTAAAGTAGGCTATGCAAACTTCTTATCTGTTGCTGAATCTTATTCTGTATCCATGGTGACCTGAAAACCAGACTTCTTATTTCAGCTTCATGCCGTTGCACATTGCTCATTACACACACGGATGGATAACAGCTCAAAATTCACCCTTTTCACCTCCCCACTGACTTGGGCCTTTTAAAGAAAAGCTTGAGCAAAAGAACCAGGCAGATAAAAAGTGACAGCTCGCACAAACAGGTCAAAGAGAAAGTTCACTGACATTTAAAAGAGCTTGAGCTCCAGAGCTACGTCTAATGAAATTGGCAGAAAAATCTATAGAGCATCTGTCTAGTTGTCATTAAGTATTAGAATAGTGTTGCAAAGCCTCTTCATCATTACAGTATATATGATAATATTGACTTTTATCCACAAACTTGAACGCACTTTTAGTCATTAAAGTTCTTCCACCAGGTGGCGCTGCTCTATCCGCGAAGAGAGAGTTCATTGGGGGTAATGGAAATATTTCCACAGCTTTTGTCAGGTAGGTTTATTTTTAAACGCCAAATGATGAGAACTTACAGTATTGGCTACAAAAAGATAATTTTAAGAAACTTTCCAAAAATTGTAGGCTTGTATAGGCTAAATGTTCTCTTAGACTGCATGTGACAAACTGAACTTGCATTGACCTGACGTCTTTGTCCTGAGAACATGCCAGGGTGATTTACTGTGTTCACTTGTTTACCCAGCAGCTATTATATGATATTGAAATTTCAGTTTGGAGCATATAATTCACTGTTATTTATGAGGGTTTTGAACTAGGCTATAGGATAGAAACCATCACGTGACAGTTTGCCTGCGTGAGTCCCAACTAACAGGGAACGTCCTCAGAACTTTGGCTAATATTCTCAAGATTCTCTGAACGTTCTAAACAAATATTCTTCCAGAAACGCCAATAGAACTCTTTCTCAAAGTTTTCTGGTTTGCCTTAACGTTCTAAAGACCTCAGCACACACACACATACAAAATGTTATTTGTACATATTTCTTGTAACTTTTTTTCTTAAACGAATTAACATGAACCATTTAGCGGACTTGGATGTTTGTATGTTTTTTTTTTTAAGTTATTTTCCCCAGAACGTTTAACGTCAAAAACGTTTCATCTTACGTTTGCCTAATATTATTAAAAATTATATAAAAAAAGAACGTTTCGAACATTAAGATGTCACTCAGAAAAATGTTTTCATTTAATGGAAACGTTAACAAAACAATTTTACACTAAAAAATGCTGGGTTGTTTCAACCCAATTTAACCCAGTGGTTGGACCAAGTAGAACAGTGTAGAACATATTTTGATTATCTGAGTAGGCCTAAAAGACGAAGAAGCATTTATTACTTATACACTGCAAACCTCTTCCATTCTAAAGAACATTTTGGGCAATTTAACGGTTCTATGGATGTGAAAGGTTCTTCTACCAGTAAATCATTGTTATTTTTAAGAGAGCAAAAAGCCTCATATTTATCAAATCACTAGAGACCCGTTTTCATCATCTCTTGAATAAGCTATGCGCGCTTCACAGCGTCGTGTGTGTGTTTTTGGACAGCCGTGGACCCCCGCGTCGTGCAGAGGCGCAGTGAAGCAGCGGTCAGTTCAGTGCGCGCGGGGAAGGGAAGTGTCAGTGCTGCACGCGCGTTCACTCATTCAGACTGATGGAGACTCGCGCGTGAAGCGCCGCAGGTAAGAGTCTGGCACGCGCAATCTCTTCACTCTATAGTCATTATTTCTGTTTTTCCGTGCGCGAAAATCTCGTAATATTAGACTATGTTAAAAACAACCAACCACGCAATTATATTCAATCCTCCTCTATATGGTTGATGTTGTTCTGTTCATTAAGATGCGATTCGCGTTTTGGTTCCAGGTGAAAATGCGGTGGAATATAGGATAGCTACATAGGTTTGGCAAATTAGATAATGGGTGATAAAACAAACTTTACGCGTCCAGACGCGCGAGACCGAGCGCATCTTAGGGGCAAGAAGAAATGGATCATTAGCTTATGAGGAACGAAGCACCTGCAGGACTTTGATCTGTTTACGATACACTCAATGAAAGCACTTAACTCGGGAGTTTGCAGGCTAATAACGCGCAATAATTGATCTTAATGCTCTCTTCGAAACGGTCTCTCGTGGGAACAAGATCAGATGCCTCACACGCCTGCATGTTCTCCTTGGCTGGGCTTGTCTTTCTCTTTAGGATTAAATAGCACATATCTGATTGTTGCGAGGAGACATTAAGGTAATGTGTTGGTGAGCTCAAATCGAATCGATTTTTTTTGTCTTTTCAAAATTGTATTTCAACACAAAGATGCATATTATTGGAACTGCTTTCTGTGAATTTGTTTTTATGGTGTTCTATAAATACTGGGTGCAGACTGAAAATATCAAGGTTCATTGTGTGTCTTCATTCTAGCCTTAGGATGTCTGCTGCAGACATGTTTTCATCATTTTTTAATACTGATTTCTATAGTTTTACAATGTGAACATGATTTTTTGTGATTGTGTTCTCTTTATTTGCATCTGGTATTTATAGAGCAAATGGCTTAGAATGTATACACACATAAGGATTTATTAGAACATATAAAAACAAAATAACAAAATAATTGTTTTTTCTGTCTCTCCCTCCCTCCCAATCTTTTCCCTGTCTCATTTGTCATCCGATATGTCACTGTGTTCTTCCATCCTTCTCCTTCTTTATCTCAGTGCTAGTCTGAGCACGTCTCTCCCTCGTTTGGTTCCCATGGCTTCCAGTGACTCTTTGGAGAAAGTTTCATGATTGTTTATCATTAAGTCATGTCTATTCTGAGCAAATCTTGTTTTCAGATGTATGAAACTCATTTAAGCTCTTCAAAAACTCAATTTGAAGATTTTATATATTTCATATCAGCTTCATTACGCACTCGATGTCTCTGTTTCATCAGCGAGTCTCTCCATGGGGCTCTAGTCCATGATCTAATTATATTGTCATGTCAATGGCATTATACGTGTCTGCTGATTCATTGAAAGACTATAAACGCATTAATTTTATGGTTTATCAGCTGTATTGTTTCAGCTGCCTATAATCACAAGTTTCCAAGTCACAGGAGTGCCATATAATTCATGTGTTTCTGTCTCACCCTCATATGACTTCCAGCTGAGGAACAAAACATGGATATTATGAAGTGTTTTTTTTTTTTTTACATGGAATAACGATTGACAATGACTATAAAACTCAATTTATGTAGCTACTGTATGTAGCCTATGTTTGTTTCTGTCTATTTATTTATTTATTGGTTATAGACGATCAACAAAAGGCCAATGCTATGACAAATATTACCTCCTACTGTTTCATTTTAATCCTCAGTAATACAGTAAATAGACCATACATTCTCTTGCATACACACTTTTTATTTTATTTTAATATGGCAAATGCTGTCACTGTTTAATGTTCCAGCACAGCCTCATTAATATGTAAACTGTGAACATAACTTTTCTTGTCTCATTAACATTTAACTTTATTAATTCAGCAGACTGTTTTATTCAAAGTTACTTCCAAAAGAAAGAAAAAAATATACATTTATATATATATATATATATATATATATATATATATATATATATATATATACAGTATGTGAAAATGAGACAGATTCTAAAACAATGCAATGCACCATGATATTTTAAAGATGCATTGTAGTGGATGTAGACACAACTTTTTATTTATTTTTTTGGTCTGTATTGTGACATATAGTAGAGTATAACAGCAAATCGGGAAAAAATGGTTTTTATTTGATATTTATGTTGAAGTAATAATTGGAGATATCTAATATTTGCCATGATATTCAAAGATTTCACATTTACAAGGTCCAAAAAAAAAAAAACAACAACAAAAAAAACATATGCATGGATGAATCATTCACGTAAGATTTAGAAAACAGATAAGATCAATTTCCATTTCGTGTCAAACAGTGTAACTTATCTGAAAGGTTTTATGGCTGTTGTTAACACATCAGTTCAAGAGAAAAACAGACCTGTCAGATTGTCATTCACTGAACGCTCTGTTCTACTGAAGCACAACTACCAAAGTCTTAAACATAACCCAGATATGAGTTATGCATGCATTATTCACCCAAGATACCACAACAGCCAAGCCTCTTGCAGCTTTCAAAAATATCTAAAGACACTTCTTCTTCTGTCAGCATTCGACTCAAACCTTCAAATCAATAACACCTTCCTTTCACCGATTCTGTTATATCTCTGTCCTAGTGTGTAGTTCTCACATGATAAGTGTAGGCAGCACTGCACCTACTTAGGATGAATCACTCCTCATTTGTAAATCGCATTGAAGAAAAAAGTCTACTAAATGATTAAAAACAAATATCAGTGCGATAAGAGACTATTATTCAGATAATTTATGTATTAATGAGGCTCTGCTGGAACATAAAACAGTAGGGAGGAATATTTATCATTGCATATGACATATGTTGTCCATAAAAACAAAGTAAATCAAACACACCCTTATAATAATTAACTACCATCACACATTCCTTCAGTCTTAAGTGACATTGTGTTTTTGAGTGATATCGAATTGAAATTCGCTGGAATACATTTTTAATACGCTGCACACCTAATTTGATTTTCTCTTTACAGTCATGCAAAGGCAAATGAATGACTCCTGTTCCATCTTGACATTAAAGTGCCTGCTTCAAATGCTGGTGTAGTGCCTTTGTAGCCTACTCTACTCTTAAGGTCACTTTGTAGAACAGTATACCGCCGAGGGAGCAGCCTGTTATTTAGCCTCAGTCTCTCGGGATCAGCCACCGTCTGCATATCCCATTGCAATTCATACACATGAGACTATTGTACTGTAAGCGTATCGGGCTGCTATGAATAAGAAAGTTTAATTAGAGATTCATGGCTGGGCTTCTAGAAATATTTCTGTTGTTTGTTCAATTTATTCCCAATAACTGAATAAGCTGAATTATATAAGCCGGTGAATGTAGAGTTGAATTCGGCTGCTGATAGAGACAGAAGAAGACGGAGTGGGAGATGAAAGAGCCAGAGCCCTAAAACTGGAGGCTTTGTCACCTCTGTTACCTTGACAACCTGCTTCAGACTCTGATACCTAGACATAGTGTTTATGTCTGTGCTTATGTCTGATTTCTATTCATGCCATATTTACAATGTGCACTGTATGTTTGTTCATACAGTATATTAAAGAAGTTTGAAGAGAATGCAAAATATGTGAGTCAGGTTGCAAACGGCATACTAAATAATGTTTTAGATAATCTGTAAACAGGGTTATAAAAAATATAATTTGCTTACTATTATTTGTTACATTTATTGAGTTTTTTTCTGGGTACTCAAAGCACTTTACGTGGAAGGGGGGATCTCCTCAACCACCAGCACTGTGCAGCATCCACATTTTTGCTTTTAATTTATGGTTATTGTTAAAGTAAGTACATGCAATATGTTAACTACATCATGTTAAAATAAAGTTTTACTGTCAGTAGAAAATGCCCAGACATGTGTGTGTGGGTGTGTGTGTGTGTGTGTGTGTGTGTACCCAGATTTCCCTACGAGGACCAAATGTCCCCACAAGGATAGAGGGGAAACCAGCATATAAATTATACAAAATGAAGTGTTTTGGAAATCTAAAAGTGCCTGAAGTTTTGTGTGAGGCCTAGGTTTAGGTGTAGGGTAAGGGTAAGGGGATAGAAAATACAGTTTGTACAGCATAAAACCCATTATGCCTATTGAATGTCCCTATAATGATAGTAATAACTCTCTCTCTCTTTCTGGGTGTGTGTGTGTGTGTGTGTGTGTGAGCCAAAATCCATTGGCTTCATTCATATTATAAGCCAGTAGCTCAGTCAGGAGTATTTGATGGCTTAATTTAAAAAAGATTCAAGTGCCAAAATCTTAATTAACTTCTCAGTTTCATGCATACCATGCAGGCTTAATCAAATACCTTTTAGAAATGGAAAACATTATTAATATTATTTTGTATATATATATAATTAAATAAACAGTGGAACACTGTTGGATGATTCATAATTATTGCACAAATGTGTATTACTTGCCCTTTCAAACTGTAAAGTCTTAGGAATAAAGGTCAATAAGGTAAATGCTAGAAGATTAAAAAATCTCTTTATTAAATGAAACTGAAGGGGAACATTTATTGATTTCCATAATCCAGCATGACAGTAGAGGTGGTCTTGTCTTTTCTGAGTATTGATTTAACTGATTTCTGTCTCCACAGTGTGTTGTCAGAATTACAAAATCATGGTCCTGGAAAGGAGTGTATGATATCCTGATATAAACCAACACTAACCAAAGGAGGCGGAACAATGCCGGACTCCGCCCTCTCTCCACCTGTTCCACCAATCACTGCTCTGAACTGTTCCTTGGATGTTTCAAATTGCTCCTTCGCTAACCTCTCCACAGTCGCATATGGAGACGAGTGCTACGGCAGCCACTCTTTGTTTGTTGTAATGGCGGTTGCCTACAGTGCTGTGGTACTTTTGGGTGTCGTTGGCAACCTGGCTCTCATCCTTGTCATCACCCGGCAACGGGAACTTCACAATGTCACAAATGTCCTAATCGCAAACCTCTCTGTTTCGGACCTGCTGATGTCCCTTGTGTGCCTGCCGTTCACCTTCATCTACACCTTCATGGACCACTGGGTGTTCGGCGCGGTCATGTGCAAACTCAACAGCCTGGTCCAGTGCTGCTCCGTCTCGGTCTCCATCTTCTCCTTGGTTCTGATCGCCATTGAGAGGCACCAGCTCATCCTACACCCTCGCGGATGGAGGCCCAGCCTGAACCACGCTTGCCTGGGCATCAGCCTCACCTGGGCCCTGGCCGCCCTCACTGCTACACCCTTTCTGTTGTTCTCCAGGGTGACAGACGCCCCGCTGAAGCAGCTGCCCTCAGTGTTTCAGGAGCAGTACCGGGGGAAGGTGGTGTGTGTGGAAGAGTGGCCCTCCAGAGGAATCAAGCTCACCTACACCACTGGCATGCTGGTGCTGCAGTACATCACTCCTCTCACCTTCATCTTCATCTGTTACCTGAAGGTAAGACCAGAGAGACCAGTAAGAAAAGATGGCGACACACCCTTATTGTAGCATACAGGTGCATCTCAATAAATTAGAATGTCAAGGAAAAGTTGTCTGTGGTTCAACAAATTCCTCGACACGTCTGTGTGTGTTGGCTCTTGATGCCTTGACCCCAGCCTCAGTCCATTCCTTGTGAAGTTCACTCAAATTCTGCTTGACAATCCTCATAAAGCTTCAGTTCTCTCGGTTGGTTGTGCATCTTTTTCTTCCACACTTTTCCTTTCACTCAACTTTCTGTTAACATGCTTAGATACAGCACTCTGTGAACATCCAGCTTCTTTGGCATTGAATGTTTGTGGCTCACCCTCGTTGTGAAGGGTGTCAATGATTGTCTTCTGGACATCTGTCAGATCAGTAGTCATCCCCTTTATTGTGTAGCCTAGTGAACCAAACTGAGAGACCATTTTGAAGGCTCAGGAAACCTTTGCAGGTGTTTTGAGTTGATTAGCTGATTGGCATGCCACCATATTCTAAGTTTTTGATTTTGTTGAGTGAATTGGTGGTTTTTTTTTAATGTGAGCCAAAATCATCACAGTTAACAGAAGCAAAGCCTTACACTACTTCAGTCTGTGTGCATTGAATTCATTTAATACGAGAGTTTCACAATTTGAGTTGAATTACTGAAATAAATGAACTTTTCCATGACATTCTAATTTATTGAGATGCACTGTACTATTTCAGTTGTTCTGCTTCAAAATGTCATGTTTAATTCAAAATGTTACTTGCCATTTCTTTGTAACTGTTTGTGAAATCTCCATGCCATTTTCTATGTAAATCTATAGGTCTAAGTCATGCATGTGTCATGTATATGTATGTCATGTATATGTGACCCTGTCTGTGAAAAAAAAGCTAAAGTCTTTTTGTGTGTGTGTGTGTGTGTGATTTACTGTTTTCTACATAAAATCATCCTTCATAAAGATGTAGAACATTCTGTGAAAATATAACCTTTCTATCTGTAATATTGACTGAGTAAGGCCATGTCAAAGATTGAAATCATAGTGAAATTAATGGTTGAATTAGATTTTGAGAATTCAGCCTGGATTTCAT
This sequence comes from Carassius auratus, assembly GCF_003368295.1. Lineage (NCBI taxonomy): Eukaryota > Metazoa > Chordata > Actinopteri > Cypriniformes > Cyprinidae > Carassius > Carassius auratus. The sequence goes on from NW_020524274.1 coordinate 14,166, forward strand.
AGACCGGGTCACATATATTTGTATATTAGTACCATTCAAGATTTTGCGGTCAGTTAGATTATATATATTTTTTTAGGAAATTAATATTCAGCAGTGATGCACTTAATTGTTCAAAAGTGACAATAAAGACTTTTACATTGCTGAAGAAAATCTAATGTTAAATAAATGCTGTTAGTTAGATTTTTCTGTTCATCAAAGAATCCTGAAAATAATGTGTTATGGTTTTCACAAAAATATAAAGTATTATCATATATATATATATATATATGATAATAAGTGTTAATTAAAAATCAGCATCTTAGAATGATTTCTGAAGCATCATGTGACACTGGAGACTGGATGCTAATGATGCTGAAAATCCAGTTTGCATTACAGAAATAAAATGAAAATAGGTAACAGCTATTCTAAATGTTAAAAACATTTAATAATATTACTGTTTTTACTGTATTTTAAATGCAGAGTTTTATAAAGAGAATTTTTCATTAGTATTCCAAATTTATGCTAATTGTCAGTCATCATTGATGATAGTTGTCCAAACAGAAATACATATACAGAACATTTAGTATATGATTTTAATACAAGTTTTGAGCTTGTGCTGAAGTGGTTTTTCACTGTTCAAATTCACTAATCATCTATGCCACTTATGACACATACTGGACGTCAGCATCATCAGACGTCACTCATGAGTGTCTCTTAACCAAATGTCACTATCTAGAACTCTAGACAGAGATTATCAGGAAATAATTTATTTAAATTATGGCCTGTTCCTCACAAAAAAAATATTTTGTAATATGTTATAGTGCATGAATCATATAAACCCCTTTAAAATGCTTATTTGTCTTTTTATTTTGAGTCTGTGGCCTTTATGAACAGCTGTTCCATATAAAACATGTACAGTACTGTATGTTAGGTTTATTTAAAAACATTCCTATTTTATTCTCCTATGAAAATAAAAATACTGATTTGGTGTGTCACATAGAAGAGTAATGACAGAATTTTCATTTTGGGGTGAAATATTCCTTTAAGAAAAGTCTCTATTTATTTTATTTTTTTCTGTATTTAATCTCATTGCTGTCTAAGCAAGAACAAATGAAGAAGGCTCATGTCTTTTTTTCTTTTGGGTTCAGTTCAGAATAATAACTGAGAAGTTTGCCTTCAAGGTTTTTCCTAAAACACTTAACAGACTTTAATACAGTTTACTATGACACTGAATAATGTATCGTTTTTTGGGGCACTACATTGGGGAACGCTTGTTTATTCCATATTCTTATCTCCTACATCCTCCTGACTGGAGTATCACAGCCTCTCGTGAAAGACATTCAGTGGATATTCAAGCAGATGTACTGTACATGTTTGTTGCTCTTCTCTCAGTCCTGGGGAGTTGAGCTTATGTCTGACCTGTGAGGTTAGGGGTCGATGAGACGCCACTGAGCGCTTTACAGTTTGACATTTATACAGGCTTATCAAAATATGTCTGGTATTATTTGTAAATGTTAAGCTGGCATACTTGATAGATTTCTGTTTAATAGTCAATCCGCCTGAAGAGCCTCAGGCTCCTAATGTGGTCTAAACAAGTAAAGTGATAAACTAACAGTTGTTATCAATTTTTTATTAATGTGGATAATTCAGATGCATTTAATGTGTAAAAATGTATTTTTAAGTTTTATTTCATGTGTGGTTGCCCAGATTTTCAGACTTTTTAGACCCCCCCCCCCCCCAAATGTGATAAATGTGATGATCTGTTACTAAAATATATATTACCGTATATTACATTTTTCAGCCTTTAAAAAAAACTAAAATAATAAATAAATGAGCTTTTATATTGTTATTATACTAAAGATAATTATTAAAATCTTATCTGGAAAAATATTTATTTTGTTTTAAGCTGTTATTACAAATAAAATAAAATATACATGAATAATTGTGTGATTCCAAAAAGCAGAATGAAATCCAATTTGGTAAATGTGTTAAATAATCTTGGTTTAAGGATATTTAATTGATATATTAAATTAATTTTGACAGCCCAAAAACTTTATAAAGGCATAAGCAAAACAAAGTAAAATGGGTCAGTCAGTGTTGGATAGTGAATGAATATACCATGCACATTCATGATCTCGTTGTAAAGGATTTATCAATGCACATTAATTCAAAAATAAAAACTGGTCATCTCAAATCAAAATGAACTGATGTCACTTTAGCCACGTCAGTATAAAGTAATGTTAACCATTATTCATAACTCTTTCCCTGCCAGAGTTTTTAAATTTGCAAGCCAACGCTAGCATTTCTGATAGTTTTCATAAAAATGTTATGGCCCCTGGATTATTTTGTTGAAGGAATATCCTCTGCTTTAAAAATGAATTAATAAATAAGGTTTTATTTTAGCTTCATGCTTTTTTTTAAATCAAAATTTGAATGTGGGTAAGTTTCATTAAAAAAAGCTTTGACCAAAAGTTGAGAAAATCACATTTTTGTCAAAGTCAACATCTGGATCAGTTTCAAATTTATGATCAAAACACAAATGGAGTGCTGTTCATTACAAAAGTGTAATCCCAATTTTTGTTGACTTTTTAGGACTAGAGACACGTTACAGATACAAAACTATCAGTCTCACAATAAAAAAAACACACATACATAAACAAAAAGGCATGTCTCTTCCGGTGTGCTGAATAGTCTTAAGATGATTGCTGAGGTTTTTTGTCCTAGAATCAAACATCAGTTTTGGACATAGCTCAGTGTGTATATTCTGACTGAACATGACCAGCAGCCAACATGACCTGCCACATCAACTCATTTCCAACACAAACCCAGAATTGCTGCTGTTCTGAAATAGAAGAAAGAGAGAGAGAGAGGGTGGGATTGGTCAGAGAATGGGAGAATAAATGAGTAAGAGGGAGATAGAAGATGAGAAGAAAGCCTCTGTGCAAAAACTGATCATTTAGAAATTCAAAGGCCTCCAAGATCACAAGAATGACTCATAATCGCTTCTCCGCAAAGGGTACAAAAATAGTAGGAATAAATGAACACAAAGATATGCTGCGATACAAATGATTCAAAACTTTATGATGTGTAAAGAACAGTGTGAATGGAAAGGAAGATTCATGTGACAAGCTCCCGTCTCCCAGTAATGGGTTTAAAATGGAGATTATTATGCTAATAGAGTTGTAGAAATTAAAATGCGTGTGTTGGGTGACAGAATGAGCATTCTGCCGTCACTGAGATGATGGCTCACTGTTCAGATTGTCAAGTTCTGTCGAGCGTTTGTTGGTGTTCGAGTTTTGTCAAAGATGCTTGTCACTTTTACACCCGATTAACCACGGACGGTTAGTTCAGAAATGGAGCAGCACTTACACCTCATGCACACATATCCATATTTATCTCATTCTTTCTCTTCCCCTCTACCGCACTCATTTTTTACCGTGTCTGTGCTTTTGTTGTGGTTTGGACTAAATTGCAACACAGAAAAACAAAAAACACTTGCCAGTTTGTTTAATTGCATGCATTTCTGACTTTAACTTTTTATTATAGCCATACATTTGAAATTTAGTATTTTGCTTCATAATCTCATTTTAGTCTCATAATTCATCAACCACTTTTAATGTTTTTTAGAAAGTAAATAATGCCAAAAACCTTTGGACAGCAGTTTTTTTTCATACAATTACCAAAAAGCTTTTCGTTTTGGTTATAGTTTTAAAACATGCAATAAATTCTATTTGTATACTGAATTTCCATAGGTTAAAATTAAAACAAGTGTAAAAAAAAAAAAAAAAATTTACACCTACTTCAAAAATGGCAAATATAAATGACAGAGGCATTGTAAAATGTGTCCAAGTGCTTTATAGAACAAAAAGATAAAGCTGAAGTTGAACTGTACACCAAATAGTACAGTTTAATAATGGTAAATATGATGTGCATAGATTTTCATATTATTTAAATCAACACTTGTTTCACAAACCCGATTCCAAAAAAAGTTGGGACACTGTACAAATTGTGAGTAAAAAAAGAATATATATCATATCAAATGTTGAAAGTGAGACATTTTGAAATATTGGCTCATTTTGGATTTCATGAGAGCTACACATTCTAAAACAGTTGGGAAAGGTAGCAATAAGATTCCGGAAAAGTTAAATGTACATATAAGGAACATCTGGAGGACCAATTTGCAACTTATTAGGTCAATTGGCAACATGATTGGGTATAAAAAGAGCCTCTCAGAGCGGCAGTGTCTCTCAGAGGTCAAGATGGGTAGAGGATCACCAATTCCCCCAATGCTGCGGCGAAAAATAGTGGAGCAACAATAGAAAGGAGTTTCTCAGAGAAAAATTGCTAAGAGTTTGAAGTTATCATCATCAACAGTGCATAATATCATCCAAAGATTCAGAGAATCTGGAACAATCTCTGTGTGTAAGGGTCAAGGCCAGAAAACCATACTGGATGACCGTGATCTTCGGGCCCTTAGACGGCACTGCATCACATACAGGAATGATACTGTAATGGAAATCACAACATGGGCTGAGTAATACTTCCAGAAAACATTATCTGTGAACACAATCTACAACGCCATTCACCGTTGCCGGCTAAGACTCTATAGGTCAAAAAAGCAGCCATATCTAAACATGATCCAGAAGCGCAGGCGTTTTCTCTGGGTCAAGGCTCATTTATAATGGACTGTGGCAAAAAAAAGTTAAAAACTGCTCTATGGTGACACTATCAAAATTTGAAGTTCTTTTTGGAAAACTGGGACTTCATGTCATCCGGACTAAAGAGGACAAAGACGACCCAAGTTGTTATCAGCGCTCAGTTCAGAACCCTGCATCTCTGATGGTATGGGGCTTCATGAGTGCGTGTGGCATGGGCAGCTTACACATCTGGAAAGGCACCATCAATGCTGAAAGGTATATCCAAGTTCTAGAACAACATATGCTCCCATCCAGACGTCGTCTCTTTCAGGGAAGACCTTGCATTTTCCAACATGACAATCCCAGACCACATACTGCATCATTTACAACATCATGGCTGTGTAGAAGAAGGATCCGGGTACTGAAATGGCCAGCCTGCAGTCCAGATCTTTCACCCATAGAAAACATTTGGCGCATCGTAAAGAGGAAGATGTGACAAAGAAGACCTAAGACAGTTGAGCAACTAGAAGCCTGTATTAGACAAGAATGGGACAACATTCCTATTCCTAAACTTGAGCAACTTGTCTCCTCAGTCCCCAGACGTTTGCAGACTGTTATAAAAAGAAGAGGGGATGCCACACAGCGGTAAACATGGCCTTATCCCAACTTTTTTGAGATGTGTTGATGCCATCAAATTTAAAATCAACTTATTTTTCCCTTGAAATGACACATTTTCTCAGTTTAAACATTTGATATGTCATCTATGTTGTATTCTGAATAAAATACTGAAATTTGAAACTTCCACATCACTGCATTCTGTTTTTATTCACAATTTGTACAGTGTCCCAACTTTATTGGAATCTGGTTTGTACATCATATTTAATTTCCATTCAATTTTATTTTTTTATATTTAAAAAAAAAAAAAAAAAAAAAAAAAAACATTTTCTACCAATATATTTTTGGACATTTTCTATATCTATTTTTAAATTATATAAAGAATTAAATTTTACACACACACACACACACACACATATATATATATATATATATATATATATATATATATATATATATATACATATATATATATGAAAGCAGAAAATGTACTGTTTTCTGACTAAACTGTTAGTAGATTTTGATTTATTTTGTAACAGGAGATCTCAAAATAGCCATGACCAGCCAGTAACATACCCTGGCTAATATTTCAGTCTATCTATCACTACCACAGAATATGACTAAAGCATTTATATTCAGTTGGATCCTTAGGTGCTACTGTCATCCAACCATCCCACGGTCCAATACTTCAGAATGTGATGCCAACAAAGATTCTGGCTGTCCGGTCAGGGTAGCAACTGTCGGATTGCATCAGATCAGTCTCTCTCTCTCTGTATAAACCAACGACTTTATGAGTCCTAATGACTGAGGGACTTTTTTTGTTCAGCAGTCAGTAATATCGACCTAGAATCACATTTAATTAGCCCACTAAACAAAGCCAGTTCTCCATGGAAATAATTCGGATATGGAGACAAACCTACAAATTCCAGTCTGGTTAACGCTGGCTTTCAAATGTGAGCTGAAGTTAATAATAAGTTATGAACACATGCATCTCAGTCTGTTTATTCATTCTCTCTCTCTGCCTCTGGGTTTTGTGTCATGCAGTTATTTCAGGTCACAGGACTCTGTGCCAGGGCTGCCATTCATCAAATAAAGAGAGAACCAAACTTTGAGGAAAGCAGAGCTAGAAATAAAGAGGAGAGAACAGGAGTCTGGAGTCAGTTGTGCTTGCAAGACTCTGATCTGTTGGCGTCTAATGAACTAATGGTTAATTCATTCATCTGGTCATGCTAATAAGGCATGCATTTGCAAATGCACTGGGAGGAGCTCGTACAGATGTTCTGTTCTAGTGGACAGACAAGGATTTTGACAGCAGCACAGTTTTGTCCCATAGCTATACAACTAAACATTAATGGCACTGACATAATTTTTTGTTTCTACAGAATATTTTGAAAGAAATGTTGAAATGTGGTTGATCTAAATTGCCTTTTGGAGCCGAATGTATACGATTGTAAAAATGTATTCTAGTGTTTAATATGATATGTAAATGATTTATAATGACAGTATTTATGCTGTATGTGTTCTATAATGAGCTAAACATAAATTACTTAGTTTTACTTCTGAAAAGCGTTGTTGAAAACAATTCTGTAACAATGTGAAAATATGAGTGTTGGTTTAATATTTTAAGTACTATCATATATATATATATATAGCAATATTTGAAATTAGCTTTTATTTTTTTTTATATTTAATGCATTTCATTTATTGAAATAATTTTATTATATTAAAATACATTTAATTAATATTTAGTATATTTAATTTATTTATTTTAGTACTTCACCTTAAATCTGTTTATTCCAGTTAGTTTCCAAGGCACCGTTAATAATTAAGTTTTTTATTATTATTTTTAAGTAGATTTTTTTTATATTCAAATATTTGTATTTTCTTTTCTTTCAGCTTAATTCAAATCAAAGAAAATATTTGTATTTTCTAACAGCTTTAGTTTTAGTTAAATAAACAAACAAACAAACAGTGTATGTAACAAACAAACAACAATGTAGCTATGGTTTCCATTTGGTGCAGGATGCTCAAAAACATCTGGCATGGTATATTATTATTTGAAAGCATCAAAATACTGTTAAATATATATATATATATATATTTTTTTTTTAACATTTGAATGTTGCTTGAAAAAAGAATATTTAGTTAGAAAAGTTTTGAATGCTCAGCATTGGAGAAAGATGCTCTTTATAATTCAGATATAATTCCAGTATCTACCAGTAGGAGCTAAAAAGTCCATGCAAATCAGCAGTACCTTGACCTTTGCCTCCCAGTGTCTCTTTTTACCTGTCTTCTGTTTGTTGTTATCTCCATGCATTTGCCTTGACTTTGTTTTGGGGAGTTCAGTGCTTACTGAAGCACATTAACATTGTGTGACAACACAGTGACGTTGTAACACAATTATTTAACTTTCAACATTGTGTGTGTGGCCCTCAAAGAGGGTTCTGTTTGAATTCCCTCTGTCGGTTTGTGTTAACTCAATAATGTAAAATACATAGAGCTTGAAAACACAAACACACAAAGATCATCACCTGAAATGTCATTGCAGCTTTCCCTCGTGCTCTTAATGATGGTTTGCCCTCAGGTCAGCTATAGTTATGAGCTTCGGTGAGAGTTTTAGTGTGTATAAGGTTGTGTACTGTGCTTCTTGGAGGAGGGTGTTGATTTTACACTGCAAATCTAAAACTAAAACTGATGTTTTACTCTTTTCCAAGACCTAGACAAAGAGTTATAAACTATGCAAATTCATATATATACATAAATATCTATTAGTAGGTTTAAAACGATGATACTTTAAACAGAGAGTGGAATAAACAAATCATTTCAATATTTCATGGTTATAATAATAAACAATTGTGAATATGTGTACACAGGAATGTATGAGTGATAGTTATGATATTGCTGATTTGGAGTAGTGTTTTATTCTTCTATTTTAGTGTTATGTTGTAGTGCCTTGAGTGTAAGGAAGACTCACTATAAATTAAATGTATTATTATTGTTATTATTGTTATTATTATGCATAATGTGATTGATGAAACTGATGCTTCGCTTTTTCTAATTTGATAATGACATTAAATACCTTTCATTTAATATTATATATGTTATGTGTGAGGTACTATTGTTTATTTACAGATTTTGTAAATTTTGTATTAAATTTGATATATTTTTATTTTTAAGATTCTTTCTTTTCCCTTCATAATTAAACAAATGTTGCCAAAATTTCAGTTTACTATCGTTTGAAATTGCAGCAGCAAAAAGGATTTATGATACAGTGATTGCAGGATTTGACATCGGATGAATTATGAAAATCATTTTCTAAAAGTCCACAGGCCCAAAAGCATTCATAATTAAAAAGACACCCTTATGAAATATGAATAAATGCTTGTTGAATTGGTCCCCCTCCTCTCTTCCAGTCAGATACACTTTTTTTTTGGTTTAGTTTTTAATTAGTTTTTTTAATGTCCTGCAGAGTGTAGCCCCATAATAATTAAACCATAATTGTATTTGTTTATTTATTTATTATGAGCTACTCTCACCTAATTGTCATTAAATACAAACCAAAAATAGCAATGTGTAAGTATAGTTTAATTAATGTATGTATGTTTTGATTCATATTGCAATTGAACATAATGTTTTTTTTTTTTTTATTTGGTAATGATAATTGGTAATGATAATTTGGTTAATTACCTCTACTTTAATATTAAATGTGTTGTGTTTTCAGTTACCGTGCCCAGGGAGGTTTTCAATTTCAGACTACCATTAGAAATTGTAGCAGCAAATATAATTTATGATGCAGTAATTAGACATTGAATACTGTAAATGATATAATACTTTTGTAAACATCCACAGGGCCAAAAGTGTTTGTAATTGAGGAAACACTTTAATATGAGAGATGAATTAATATTGTTTCTCTCCACTCAGATCTACACTCGTCTGCAACGGCGTAATAACATGATGGACAGAATACGTGAAAACAAAAACCGTAGCAGTGAGACTAAACGGATAAACATCATGCTCTTTTCCATCGTGGTGGCATTTGCGGTTTGCTGGCTCCCGTTGAACGTCTTTAACGCCGTCATCGACTGGAACCATGAAGTGGCTATGAACTGTACCCACAATCTCCTGTTCTCTCTGTGTCACCTGACTGCGATGTGCTCGGTCTGCATAAACCCGGTGTTTTACGGCTTCCTAAACCACAACTTCCAGCGAGACCTCCGGGCTTTCCGACTCTGCAAGATTGCGTCAGTACGGGAAAATGAATATGATATGGTTGCCATGTCCACTGTTCACACGGACGTGTCCAAGATGTCACTGAAAAATAGTAGCATAGATTTCTAATGACAGCGACACTCGTGTCTGTTCTGAAAAATGCACTTAATAATAATTTTTTTTAGATATAGTGTGCATTTACAGTGAAGCGATTGTTAGTAAACATAACAATTGATGTCAAGACTTATGCTTCAAGAAAGCAACTGTTTTCCAAGCTCTGTATTATAGTATAATCATAACATTGTACATACAAAATCAAGCGAGGATACTGAATAGCTTTCTTCTAATGTCCCGCATCAGCGAGGTCTCATTGGGGCCAAATGAAATCTGAAGACACGAATCGTATGATGTTCAGACGAGTGGACTGAGCTTTGATCACTAACATGAAATCTTCCCACTGCTGTTTGACTCGGAATGAAGACAGAAGAACAGATAATTAATGCAAAGCCCAAGAGGTCACAAATTCAAAGATGTAAATAATGAATGTAAGATGTGACATTTAAGAGACACAGCGAACTGTTTCTGACATGGATTCATTTCTTTTTACTAAAACTAAATTGATTTTGTTCTTTGTTATCCCTTGACAAACCAAGCCTGCAGAAAAGCAATTTACTTTTTTAGAGGCATTCACACAGACAGCAATTTGCAGCAACATAGAGACCTGACATTGTTCATTTTTAAAGAGACGTGGCAATTTCTGACATCACGAGTGACAGCGGCTGTTGGCGATGTGATAAAACCTCCAGCCATTGAAATGGTATCAGTGTGAACAAGACAGTTGTCTTGTTGCTCACAGTGGTTTATTTTAAACCAAGGGTGTCTGGTCCTTCTCCTGGAAGGCCGATGTCCTGCAGAGTGTAGCTCATTAATAATAAATACACATATAAAGCACACCAGAACTAGTTAAACAAGGTCTTCTGGGGTGCAAGAAATTTCCAGGCAGGATTGGGTAACCCTTCTTTACACAGTTTTTGTTTTTTGTTTTGTTTTGTTTTGTTATGTTATCTTTTGTTATATGTTTTGATTTGTTTTATGTTATGTTGTTATGTTATGTTATGTTATGTTATGTTATGTTATGCTGTTATGTTATGCTATGCTATGCTATGCTATGCTGTTATGTTATGTTTTGTTATGTTATATTATGTTATGTTATGTTATGTTATGTTATGTTATGTTATGTTATGTTATGCTGTTATGCTATGCTGTTATGTTATGTTATGTTATGTTATGTTATGTTATGTTATGCTAGGTTATGCTATGCTATGCTGTTATGTTATGTTATTTTATGTTATGCTGTTATGTTATGTTATGCTATGCTATGCAATGTTATGTTATGCCATGCTGTTATGTTGTTATGTTATGTTATGTTATGCTATATGTTTTGATTTGCTTAGTTTTTTATTTTTATTTTTTTAATTTTATTTTTTTTTCTCTCACCAAATCCACATTATGCACAAACAAATAGGAATGTGTCAGTAGTTTAATCCGTGTACATCCTCATTGATAAATAATGATTGTAACTGAATCTTTTTTATTCCTAATTTGATAATGATGTAAATGACCTCTGCTTTATTACATGTTATGTGTGAGGTACTAATGCTTACTGATACTGATTTTCAGTATATTTCTAAGATTTATTCCTTTATAATTAGATGAAGAAATATAATGCCTTCACTATTTGTTTTATGGAGACTGTGGTCATTGATGTTTTAGTTTTTAGAGTACCATTTGAAGGTGTAGTAGCAGAATAGTTTATGATACAGTAATGTCAGGATTTGATTTGAAATATTTTTGATGATTTACCCTCACAATGATAAATAGAGGCCCACTGAAGTGGTTATGAAGCTCATGTCATGTGCTATTGTTGGGAGTTTGCCAACATCAGTGATTGATCTCTTTTAAATTACCAGATTACAAAGCAATGCAATTATAGAGCTTGCTGTGGCATGTTTATGTTTGTGCGTAGCAAGTCACTGTGCTTTTTGTGCATGAAATGTACCTTATACTGTATATATGATGAATTTTTCATTTTTCTATTCTTCTTGAATTTCAGATTTCTATTTTTTACTTGTTTGTTCACTTTTTTTTCTCATTTTTTCATTGCATGTTCTAAATACAGATTGCAATATTGAAAACATGTTTTAAACAATAATGTATATCCTGATCTGAATTCTTTCAAAGAGTTGAATTACTGTTGTCCACCCTGAAAAAGATATTTTGGTTTTCATGTAGACGTTTTGAAAAGATGGCATCAATATGACAGTTACTGGTGCCAACAAGTGAGCAAAAATGCATCTCTTCTGAAGGAAGAAGCATTTCATGTTTACTTTCGGCGTGAGAAAAAGCTCTTTAACTTCCCACAAGAGCTTAGCGACGCAGGGCCAGAATTGGAGCAAAACAAAAATACAACAACACCAACAAACACGACTGACAGATTTATTTCTTTATTTATTTTGAAGTGTAAGTGAGCGCTGATGCTCCTGCCACCATTATATGGAATCAACAGGGAATAGTGTGCTGAGAAAATAACAAGCAAAATAATTAAATATGGATTTCCAGAACCTGCTGTTTTCATTCTGAATATTCCAACTGTTTGTTATGCATACTTGTAATATTCAAAAGGAACCGTAGTGTTTTTGTTTTTTTACTTTAATGGAATATTTTACTGCTAGTGTGGATATCCTGTGGTTTCTACAGTGATCTTCTACTTTTTATATTGCATACAGTATATCTAGCCTTTCTCTGTGGGAATTTTTCATGATTTCTGTCATTGTATCACTTTATTATGTTCAGACACATTGTAATTAAGATGTTCTGCATTGTGCACTGTAGATCAAAATCATCTATAACACTTTATTTTAAGGACCAATTCCCACTATTAACTAGTTGCTTATTAGCATGCATATCACTAGCATATTGGCTGTTTATTAGTACTCATAAAGCACTTATTCTCATATTTTAGATGCCTTAACCCTACTCCATACCTAAACTTAAAGTGTGCATGAAATCTAAATGTACAATATGTACTTTGTTAACACACATCTTAAATCTTGAGATAAACAATTAATCTGTGCAAGTAAATCCACTGAAAAACAATTGTCTAGGTAATCTTTAATCAAAATCTGAAGAGTTGTTTCAGCTCTGGAACCGTATTTGTCTATTCAGTATTCCTTTTCAGTTCAGATGTATTTTAAAAAAAATATGTCACAATGCTAAAATAAATTTGCGAGTAATTTATGGTTCATGCAGACTTATGAATGAACAATAAGCAGCAAATTAGGAGTTTATTGAGGCAAAAGTCGTAGTTGGTCCATAAACTAAAGTGTGACCAAACCTTCAAAGTTTACTTCACTTAGTGCTGTGATCTTTTCTCTCTGATAGGGATTTGTAACGCGTGACCTCTGACTCAATCATCATTTGTAGTATGAGCAGTCAAATAATAAAAATGTAATGTGAAAATGCATGTAATGATATTTGGTCTTTTGTTTGTTTTTGCCACTCATTTGGACATTTTTGAAATCCTAAATGTTTGACAGCTAATATTCATTTCAGTGTAAGGACTATAAAAAGTGAGTTATAGAGATGGACAGTGATCTATGTTAAGGAAAAAAGGAAATAATGACCAAATGTCACCTACAGGAAGGATCAACTAGCACCATAAAAGTTGACACTTTTTTTTAGTAATTCATCATTAGTTTGCTTCTAGTCAAACAGAAATGTCCGACAGTTGGACAGGGAGTGTGAAGGGTACCGGACTGAGGGGGAATAGAATTAGGAGAGGATTTGATGAAAGTGAGGATGAGTCTAACCAGAGGGAGGACGGTCACCTCTCCTTCATGCAGTTAAACACTCCTGACAGCCGCCATGAGCTACTCTAACAACAAGGAGCAGGGATGACAGATGCTGGGAATGAATAGAGATAAAGGCAAAAGATGCCACACAGCAGGCTTTGTTTTATGATGTAAAACTTGAGAAGCTAGCTTGAAAACTCACATTTCCAATGAGCTCCAAAACATGGGGTTTAACAAAGTGGCAAACTCTTATGCTTGGCAACAAGATGTAGACAACTTGAAGATGACAAAGTTGTGGATCTTAGATGACTTTTTCTCTTTTGTCTGAAGCGGATATCTTTCATCATTAAAAAAAGATCTGAAGCATTAAATGTTTTGAGATTTTAATACGGGATGTTTAGAATTGTGTGCTTTTACATTTTTATGTAAACAATGATAAAATCATTTTTTTATTTCAAAAGTACTGAAAAAAATGGATTGTGTAATTTCTTGTGTAAATGTATTGTAATTATCATTGGTAAATGATGAGTGGACTTTTACTTCTGATGAAATGTGTGTGGATTTGTGTCTGAGCTTATACACATCTGAATGAAAGTATTATGTGTCAACTACATTATATGGTTTTAGGAACCATTGATATTCTGATGGTGGTTTTGTTATCCTTGCATTTACCTTGTTAAAACAAAATCACATGACATAACTGTCACATGTATGATCTGTTTAGTTTTCTGTTTCCTTTCTCCTGCCTTGTTTGTTTCCATGGTTTTTGATTAAATAGCTCCACAACTGTTTCAGTTCTCCCAATTAAGTGTTTTTCCACTGGTGCTTGTCTGCTGTCGTTTGGATTTGTGTTTGGTTACGCTCATTCTCGCCTGTCGAATAGTAAAATAGCTATTTTGTTATACTCCTTTGTCATGCGCTTTGTTTTGCACACCAGCACGTGAAAATAACACACACTCTCACTTAATCCTGTTTTATGTATTTATTTTTATTATTATTTGCACAACAGCAGATACAGACTTAACTGGAATATGCATATTGTAAATCAAATCAGATAAAAGAGGATCTGACAAAGATATAAAGCTTACTATCTCAGACAGGCACATGCAAAAAAAAAATAGTTTTGTAACATGTGACATCTGAATCAGTTTGTCTAGGTCTTGTTTGGATACATGCACTTGCATAGAGAGTCTGTGGCAATGTAATGGCTTGGTGATAGAGCTATGTGTGTATTTAATATTGCTTTGGTAAGAAAATATATATATTTTTTTTTTTTTTGGGGGGGGGGGGGGATTATAGTAATAGCAGAATCAAACAGAAAAGGTCAGAGGACTGAGCCCTGGGGGCCTCCACAGTTCATAGAGGCTCTCACAGATTTTTAGTTGTTAATATAAGTAATCCTTGCTTTCTACATATTATCTAAACCAGCTGAGCATAATCTCAGAGAGTGTTGTCCGGGTCTTGGAGTACACTATGGATGACAGTATCTAAGATCCAGTAATCTAAGATCCGTGGAGCCGCGTGAAGTTCCCTGCTGATTCAAAAAATGCAAATCACTGGACTTAATGAATACAGACCTGTTGCTCTCACATTTGTGGTCATTAAGTAATTTGAAAGACTGTTCCTAGCCTACCTGAAGGATATAACTGGACATTTGCTGGATCCTCTTCAGTTTGTGTACAGAGCAAATATGGGACTGCATTACATCCTGCAACACATCGGCAGATCTGGGAATTATGCAAAGATCTTATTTGAGGACTTCAGTTTGGCCTTCAATACCATGATGCCTGACTTTCTCTCAGGAAAACTGACACAGCTCTCCATACCTACCATCTGTCAGTAGATAACCAGCTTCCTGACAGACAGGCAGCAGCTAGTGAAGCTGGGGAAACTCACATCCAGGACCCTCGCCATCAGTACTGGTGCCCCCCAGGGATGTGTTCTCTTCCCATTTCTCTTGTCCCTCCACACAAATGACTGCATCTCTAAAGACCCCACTACACTCATGGGCCTCATCAAGGATAGAGACAGTTCTACTCAGCCGTCATTGAGTCTGTCTTTTATTCATCTGTAACTGTTTGGTTTGGCACAGCAACCAAATCAGACATCAGAAAACTACACCGGACAGTCAGGACTTCCACTTCCAATTCTTGAAATCTATTTCTAATATTGTCTAATGACAATATAAATGTGTAAATTGGAGAGTGGTGAAAAAGAAAGGTAAGGATTTTTTTAAATAAACTGACAGCTTTCATGCTAGAAATTAGAAAAGAAAAAAAACTACCGTGATTTTTATATTAAAAAATTTTGAAAATGTACTACATAGCAGGAATGACCCACATACTGTGTGCCTTATTTACAGACACAAACATTTAAAGCACATCATAAGGCTTCCTTAGATGAATGAGGGTAACACACACACGCATACACACAATATCAACACATTCAAACCAGAAGCGAAACTTAGCAAACCAAGAAAAAATAAGATGTCTCTTAGGATACTGAATTTCCTTGCCTCAATATGTTCCTCTCTCTGTCCTCTCCATTATGAGCTCAATTCATTAAGATGGTTTCTAATCTCTTCGGTTAATAATGATGGACTAATATGACTACGCTCTTACAGCAGCAGCAGTCTAGAGGACCTTTATTCATCCACTTCCACAAAATATCATTAAAACATCTTGGTTGTAAGATGTGGATGAGGTAAGAAATAGCTTCAATTGTGCAAAAGGGAAGAGAACAAATTGCAGCAATGCAGGCGTTCTCATTATTTGTGTTACGTCTGTTGTGTTAAAGCACTTGCTCTAATGATGGCTCCTACTGTTTCTGCCACAGTTTCTTTGATTATGACTGGCAACGAAAGAGAGAATAAGTCTCCTTCCAAATGCTCAAAAGCTTCATTTTGACATGTTTCAAAGTGGAAAAGAATGGCTTGTATAATTAAAGCTTCGTTTTTGGTTGCTTTTCGACTGAAAATACTCTAGAAATGAACATAAAAAGTGCAGAGGTATAAACGTCACATATACAGTTACTTTTTTCTTTAAATATAACATGTGTAATGTTGTAGCATTAAAAAAATTATTCTATATATTTTTTTTTTTTATTCTTACATGACAGTCACATTATAACTGTAGTGGAAAGTATTTACCATGCCATCATCATTTATGTTTGCTACGAATGCCTATTTGTTGTTTTTGTCCATGACTCAGATTTCCAATCTTAAAAATATTAAAATTCATACAATAAGTTAAATAATATCATTACACTTGATAATCAAAACATCACATTTTTACAGTATGGATGTTTTTCCACCATGACAACAGTTTTGCAACTACTAAAGTTTTAAAATTTGCATAATATAAAGTTAGCAAACTTGGTTACCTGTACCAAACATATTTAAGATGTGCAAAGAAAGAAAGAAAGAAAGAAAGAGAGAGAGAGAGAGAGAGAGAGAGAGAAAAATGTAACTTGTGAAAAGAATATTTTAAATCAAAACTTGACTTGACTTGACATTGTTATGGACAATCTTGGCTGTGTTTTAAGAAAGTTTATTTTCTAAATATTCATGGGTCCAAAATATGCATATTTTGAAGAATTACCAATTAATGAAAGAGACATTAACTGACTGAAACATACTTAGAGATGAACAATGAAATGTGTGTTTATTTGGTGCATGTAGAATCGGTAACGTCTAAAGAGAATTACTAAACTGGTTTTCTATGGGAATCTGATTTACTCCTCAATGCTTCTGAACTGAGAGTGTTTCCTGTGTGTGTGTGTGTGGGGGGGGGGGGGTGTGCATGTCAGGAGGTATGATAAAGTGTGTTGTTCTTAATCTTAAGGAAAATTCTTAGACCCAAATGTTTTATCATGCTGCTGCATAAAGTTGTACTTACATGGTTAAAATGTACTTAATCATGTTTAATATCTAAATGCATTATCTTACATACAAATCTGACCTTACATGCTTGTGCTGTGACCCAGTTTTAGTATTAAGCAAATTATTTAGACTCTATCAGAGTCTTGTTCTGTTTGTCTGTATATCAGCTAATGATGATATCACACTAAGCCCTTTATTATGCCTAATACAGCTTTTCTTTTTGTTTTTTTGTATCACAAAATGTTATTTTTGTATGCCAAAGTCTGGGCCAAATTCTAATTACTAATTAGTAATTCATTCAGTGTAGTCAACAAAAAAAGCTTTTGATTTATTGCAAGTTGCAACATTTATGGGATATCCTTTGATCTTTTTTATGCAATCAGCTAATTATTTTATTTTTATTTAAATGTTAAACTTGATATATATGTATATATATATATATATATCCCCATTTTATTGTCTGCTGATTCTTCTTGCAAATGTGGGGATATACTTTTTGTCTTTGGCCCTTTGACTGAACAGGTTATTAATGGATATTGTTTATATAAATGGATATGGATTTTGAACTGTCTGAAGCAGCAGAAAGAAGGTTGAGCATGTTGCATGTTTAATAAGGTTCTGTGAGGAAGACACAAATGGGGAGACAGTTTTTCACAAGCTTTGAAGTGCTGCCCAAATACAGACCCAGCTCATTATTTTCATATACTATCAGCTGCTCTTGAGCATCAAACATGATATGAATTAAATCCTTCTAAGAGGATGTCAAGTGTCCAAAGATAAAAAGAAAAGTCTTACATATTATTGAACAAATGTCATTTATGTACTAAAATGTGTGCATTTATCTACACCACATAAACAAAAGTAAGTGAACAAACTGATTTAAATTGACAGATTTGGCTTTCAGAGAAACTCTAGTGGTGACTAAATGTATATAAAATTATTGATGATTGAAACTAAACGTTGGGAAAAAAATATATTTTATATCTTTATTTTATTTAGGGTATGTACTAAAAATGCAAACTAAAAAAAAAAGAATAAAACTGTATAATAAAAAAATACTGCAAAAAAAAATATCACCAAATGTATGAAATATATCGATTAAAAATATTAAAAATTACTTTTATAAATTCTTCTATTACAACTTGTTCATTACTTGAGGCGTAAAGCTCAAATTTTAGTGAGTGGTATATACGGATTTATTTAGAAAAATGTCTCAGTATTGTTAGTTATTTTTTGTTTCTCAGAAGAAAGAAAGACATGCAGGTTTGGAACACACATTCAGGTTTCCACATCCTTCTGGTTGTGCTGTGTGTAATAGGAGTCATATACGATTGATGGCATTGTGTGTCAGTCTGTTTGGAGATTTTACAGTTGCCTGTTTGTGTGTGTGTTTTCTCAAGCAGTGCTGACCGATGCAATTAGACAACAGCTGTTGAACAACAGGCGACACACAAACACACACACGCCAAACAGTAATTACTGTAAGAACAGATTCATTTAAGATAGATGTCTTTCTGAAATGAATTCTGGATCCTTCATCAAACGTTTGGTTTTCCCCATAGCAATCATTCTTCCATCGTTACCTCAATTAAATCAGAGAGCAGCTCCGAATAACAATGAAGGAACCAAGCCACGTTTTAAATCATACTCACGGTCAATATTTGCATAGGATAAAAACACAAGTAGGTGGGTGAAGTGTTTGCTTTTACAGGATGATGAAATTATATTTTTTATGTTGTTAAGTTTTGATTGTGGATGTAAATTACAGGATGAATAAAGGTTCAGAATAACACATGTAGAGTAAGCATACAAAAGCATCCATAAATCAAACAAGCACCTATAATTTCACACCGATTCCTCATATACCCACACACACCCATGTTTTCATTATGTAGCTTTAACCATCTGACCATATAGATTAGGTAGATAAAGCAGCAATAATTTCATGAAGTTCTTTGTTGCAAAGGGAACAGAACACAGACACACTTGGTCTTAGTCTCTTACTTCTAACACCCATCCTCATGGTGGTAAATAGTTTCCTATATCTTTGTACAAACATGTTAGTGGCCCTTGTTTCTGTTATACAGGACTGTTACACAAATGGAAGAATTTCTGTCTGCCTTGTTTTTTTCTTAACCCCCCCCCCCCCCCCCCCCAACACCCATATCACACACTCTGTTCATCAAACGCTTGCTCTTTCTCTTTGTGTATCTGATCCTTCCCAGCTCTTTCATTACAGATATATCAGTGACCTCGTGATTTACACAAGTCCTCTTTTCAATCTCAGTATCTATGGTCTGAATGCTTTAAAATACCCTGTTTATGTTCACTTAAATTGATGCATTTTATCACATCTGTGTAGGCGTGTGTTATGTGGGATTTATTTCTTTGCCTGGGTGCATGCTTGGATAAATACTGTATCACTTTATTAAGACACAATGAGGATTTGTTATTTTGCTGAAAATGATTAGGGTGATCCTTTGATAACCTATTTTAATGCTTTCTTTTAATTTTAATGCTATTTTCTAATAGATGGTGACACACAAACACACACTGGTTTTATGGTGAACTTCAATAGGTGTAATGGTTTTTAATAGGGATGCAACAATACAGTTAACCCATGGTTCAATACATACCTATTGTCAGCCTCGCTCACATTTTCTGTTTCTCTTCTCAGACAACAAGATGAATATGAAATAATGACTGAAACAAGGCCCATTAAGGCTATATAACTAGTGCTCCTTTCCAAGCCGTTAATCTGCACTAAAGTCCCCACAAGGAAAAAATTGCGGGGACATTTGGCCCCTTGACTTAGGGAATACCACACACACACACACACACACACACACACAAGGGTTTCACTATTTTATAGAGGACACAATTCAGTGATAGGTTTGTTAAACCTTAAAACAAATCCTAAACCAGTTGTAATGATTAAATATGAAACAAAAGGGATTTTGTGAGTCTATCAAAAATAGAGAACAAGAACAAGACAAATCAGTTTTTGAAATATTTCACTATTTGTGAGGACATTTTAAAGAATTCGGACCTCACGAGGATGGCCAAACGTAAACACACACACACACACACACACACACACACACACACACACACACACACGTTAATTCCACTTATCTAAATGTGGACATATTTATTGTTTTTAAATTAAGATAATGATATTTACTATGGACTAAACATAACTTTAACCCCTATAAACTTTATTTATGATTTATTTGTGGATTGTTTTATCTAACTGAGGACGTTCATGGATGTCCCAAAGGGAGATTTTAGATTTAGCTCACTTCTGGGAAGACATTGGTCCATAAATAAAACTGTACAAACACTGTAGATATGGTCCTGCACAGGAGAGATTTCCTCCTGATGTTTCCATATTTATCAGCTGAACCCCAATTTAAAATATGTGAATTATGTAAAATGTAGGCTGCATCCTGAGAATTTCCATAAATAAACTTAATAATTAGCCTAATAAATTTAGTGCTTCAAAGATCAGAGTAAAAAATATACCGTTTTATTTTCTGCATTATTATATTAATATTTTTTACTAATATAAAAGTTTTTTTTGTTTAATTTAATTTGCCAGTTGCATTTCTATCATGAGCTCACGAACCTATGTTATAAATTATAAATTATGTTAACACGATTTCACTAAATGCACAGTGATCTAGCGCCACCTGCTGGTCGCTATCGGCAGTGGACAAATCTGTCAGCTGGTACAACACACACATAAATAATAATAACATTAAAACTCAATGTATAAAAGCAAATAATAAGTTTTGATGAAGACGCGCAGCAGTAGCCCATCAGCTGTCCTGAGCGCAGGGGCGGATTTAGTAATTTGGGGGGCCCAGGCATGGGACCCTATAGATTTGCACACATTTACCTCAATTAACCTTGAGGTTCCTCTGTTGTGATGCTTGCTCTGGCACAATGGTGCCTCATAGTTGTGTCCAACGTTTCTACATGTTTCATGTACATCTCATCATGTCGGACCCTATTTGAGAAGATTGGACACTAGGTGGTGCTTTAGAGTAACACCCAGCCACTCTCCAAAGGCTGTCTGATTCTAAACTTTAAAATACATTTATTTTACCAACCTAGTTATTGGAACTAGAAATCTAAATGAAACTGTAAGGAAAATAAAAAAATGACATGGAAATTATACATTTCCACATGGATTATATCAACCAAAAATGAAGAACACGTGCAGCGCAGTGTCAGTGGAAAGTAACTGCGCATGCGTACTCTACTTGGGTCCTTCTCATAAAACGAATAAGCGGCATTTAAATCAATAACCATATGACATGCACTGTTACTCAATATAGAGGATCAGTTCTTCTTAGTGTTGTTGCTTGCATTTTTTCCAATTAATTATATTTAATTATTTTTTATACAAAAGTAAAAACATTTAAGAGTTTAAAATGTTTTAGGGACGTTTTCTGGGTTTGTAAAGCGCTTTGTTTTCCACTGGTCGCCGCTCCACTGTAACAGCTCTGACTCAAAGTTTGGCAGAACTTGTTGTCCACTGGAGGCGCCAGAATCCGGGTGTTAAATATCTATATTCAACTCTTGTGAATCACGGCGATGTCATCGGTCCAGTTTCACCCCGCCCGTCCGTCCGTCTGTCCGGTATCCGCTGCGCAGTCGCTATGGACGCACGTAATTTAGTTAAACTACTTTAACTTGGATTATCGGACACTTAGTGTCGGCTTTCGCTTTCGCCGCGACTGAAGAGACTCACGAGACTCACGGAGTGATGAACAGCCACCCCGAAACAACGGAGAACCGTGAACCTCCAATCAGACACAAGCCAATGCGCAGACCTTTATAGACGTCTATATCTGTTTCAATGATGTTACTCGCCAAAACGTGATTCTGTTACACTATAATCTTTACGCGCTCTTTAGAAGTATATTATTGAATGCCATTAACGTTTGACGGTGTAACGTTATATATTTTGCTCTGTACCCGACTGCCAGGATCTAACGTTACTGTTACCCGAGGATTGAAAACAACTCCAGCCCGGGGCTCGGAAACTGGCCCTCTTTTGGGACATTTTTGCCTTTGAGGAACGCATGGGGTTTTACAGATTAAGGCTCTGCTTAAACCAAGGACTCGGAAGCGTTAGAAGCAATGCTCGAGGTTTACTAAAGGAGATCTTTTGTTGCATGTGAATGCACGCGGACAGAATGGCGTCATATGTGGACAATAGTTTCCGTCACGCGATCATCAAGAATCCTGTCGAGAGAACGCAACAGGTGAGAGACCAGACCACTGCGGTAATGCTGCCTAGATAGGGAACACACTCGATTTCGAGTCGGCTTGTGCGTTTGTGATTGTTTCTTTAGTTTGGTTGCTACACTGTAGCAGTTCTGAGAGACTGTGGACAGGCTGATTGATACAATGTATACAACTAGAAAAGTTTTCCCCTGTAGAAAACGTGTTATGTAACTCAAGCTGACTTAAAATGTTAAACTGTTACAATTTAAGTTATCTCAGTCAATCAGATTGTGCAACTAGAAACCACATACAGTTAATAGAACAGTTTATATACAACACAAGGACACAGTTTAGCTTGTTTCATTTAAACATTTTAAATCAGCTTGAAATAGTTTCATTTGGATAGTTGACTTACAAACATCTAAAATAAAACACTGTCACCTTCTAATAGTGGAATTGAATACATTGTTTCATTTAGACCTTGTTTAAAAAGGCCCCAGCTCCAGTTTGAATATTTTTTTGGAGGGGAATGTGGTGTCCCTTTATTATTCAGTTGATCAAGTTGCTATTTTGTTCCACATAATCAGATCCCGTAATCAGATCCCACAGGGTTTTTTTTTTAAGCGTTGCTTAATATAGAGTAGACACTCATTAGAGTTGGAAGGACGTTGTTTCTAGACACGTATTATTACTCATCGGTCAGAAGGGAGCGTTTCCTCACCTTGCCCTTCAGTCCAGACTGTCTTTATTTAAACCATTTGAAATAAACAAATGTCTCCGCAGCATTTACCCCAGACCACAAGCTCATTAAGAGTCCCAGCAATGTATGGATGTCTGAGCACACTGAAGCTCTTGTCTGTGGCCGCTTAAAACTACATTTGAGTTGTGTGTGTGGGACTTTTGGGTCGTGAGCTTCAAGCCCAGAAATGTAATGAATCAAAAGAATGTGAGGAATGTAGTGTAGGCCATTCAGATCTGGGCTTCTTTGTGCAGCCATGAAGAATTAAAGCACTTCCTTAAAGGAATTCACAGTTTGTTTGTACACTTCTGAGTGTGATGTGTTCAGGTACACCACTAAATAAATCCAAGAAAGGATTAGGGATCAGGATGTCTGACTTCCAGGAGTCTCAAGCTGAGAGAAACCCAAAAGCCACTCAATGTTGGGCGGTGTGAAATAAATGAAGAGCTACGCACTAACGCCTTCTGAACACATTATTGCAGCTTTGACGTTGTGTACTAACATTTGCATAATTAAGTAATTGCATGTGTCTCTGACTGCAAACTGTTAGTTAGAAATCTGGGGAAGTAACCAAAAGGGGTTGTTGTATATTTAAAATCTGCTGAAGGTTGGAACTGGAAATGCCCAGATTTCTGTAAAAGGTGTTTTTGTGACTGTCACTTCGAGTAAGTGTCAGCTCAATAATAAATTAGCAGTATTAGTCTAGTCCACTGAAACTAAGAGTCTTGTCAAGTAGTAAAGAGAGAGATGCAGTGGCTGGAGAAAGGACAGGAATAGGCAATTTTTTAATATTGTTTTGCCATTTTCCTGTTTCTTTTTGATCGTTTACTGTAAGCAGTTGCACAGATGCCATCATGTAGGCAAGCTGCAGTTGGTTTATGGTCAGGGCCTCAGATGTTTGTGAAACTGTCGCACAGGTCAATGTATTCGTCATGCTATTAGAGTCAGATGCAGAAATATTCCCACTCCTTCTGTGCAACACAGTATATTTGTGCCGATTCAAATAAATCTTTAATCACACTTTGAGTAAGAGGTTTTAACACTTTCTTACTTGCAAGATAAAAACCCGCCAAATGAAATCAGTGTACTTATGTTTCTGAGATATGTAATGCATGTAAAATAACTGACAATAACAAGAATATCATTCTTCCCCTAACTCACACTATAATCAATTGCCTTGTGTTTATATCTTATCTCAATCTCTTTTTTTCTCTCTTCCTGCACTCTCTATATTTCACATGCTCATCAGTTTCATACATGGTTAAGATACCAGGTGCCCACAATGAGAGCGGAAAGCTGCACTGAACCATGCTTTCAATTGTGTCTGTGCACAACATTCTCATGTCTGTGTGTGTGTGTGGTGTGTGTGTGTAAGGAAGTGTGTTTGTGTGTCGTTTGCTCTTCTCCGTTTGTAAACACATCTGGATATTAAAGCTTTTGCCGTCTCCTGCGACTCTATTCTCTTCTTAGTTACTGTATGTGACCAGTTGTCTGTGTTCCCCAGAAAGTCATTTTATTTTATGTCCTTGAGCACAGTCATATTAGAGCAAGTGTGTGTACAACACAGGCTTTCGAGTTTAAGGTTCTTCACATCCTTGTCTCAAAGCCCCTTGAAGTCTGTGACATTAATGGCTCAGCATGGACATGGAATATGTGCTCGTTTTTTTCCTCCAGCACCTTTGAAACTAGAGCACCTAGTGGGGAAAGACACGTCTGCACTCTCAAACCCCCAACTCTAATCACAAAACTCCCTCAACAGGATCCAGCAAATGAGATAAAGACGAGAATTTAAAGGAAAATCGAGCCATATAGTGAGTCGTGGTCTGGGGTCTGGCTTTGAATGAAACAGTAGTGAGTCTGGCAGCACAGACTGTATTGATTTTGGTTCAGCACCAGGTAATGTTTGCAATACAAAAGAGGTAGCTCTTCTTTCGTGTTCCCAAATATGACAAAGGTTACCTTGGATACCTGTCACCTAGCTGATTCACTTTATCCCAAACAACTTACTATAATAAGAATCATGGACGTCTCTCTGGAGCAATCTATAAGTATGTGTTGTGCTAAAGGGCAAGATGATGAAACGCAGGAGGTTCTCCAGGTTACCACTGCTGGGATTCAGACCTGCTAAATCTTTGATATTTTTAATTAAATTGTATGACCTTTTTAAAAAGCGAAAAGTGAAATTATGGTACACAGAGTAGGATATAATTATACATGCAATGCATGGATGTTGTGCTGCATGCTGTATGAATTTCTTGCGTTTTTAAAAGAATACTTTATTTATTGATTGATTGATTTCATTTTAATTTAAATTTTTTACTTTACTTTTACAAAGTAGTCAATGTATGGTTAACATTTCTTTTATATAACTGACTGAACAGACGTGTAAACTGTCTGGTTTTTCAGTTAATAGACTTCATTAAAAAAAGTATATTTAATTTATATATTACATTTATTTCTATACATTTTTACTTAACCTTTACATTATGAGTAATTATATATATATATATATTAATATATATATATTATATATATTATATATATATATATAATATATATATATATATTATATATATATAGATATATTATATATATATTATATATATATTATATATATATATATATATATATATATTATATATATATATATATATAAGATAGATAGATAGATAGATAGATAGATAGATAGATATATATAGATATATATTGGTGTGTGTCTGTGTGTATATATGTATGTGTGTGTGTGTTTGTGTCTGTGTGTGTGTGTGTGTGTGTGTATGTGCGTGTCTGTATATAATATTGTTTATAATATACTGTAGCTGTTTTACAAGTGGTGCTCAGTTTTATTTTTTTCAATTTGAATTGATTTTTTTTTTTTTTTTTTTTGTCCAGCAAAATACAAATCACAGAAAACATGACTGTAATTAAATGCATATGTTAAATACATTTAATTAAAATATTGCCCATTTCTACATGCACAAGGACTGCCATGGAAATCAGTGGGAATGCAATCAAGTTTAATAGAACTTCTTAACTAGCACTTAAACCTGTTCTGTTTTGATGCTGTTGTTCTGTGAAGTTTCATTTAGAGGCACAACTCTGAAGAGAGCATCAGAGACTATACCAAAGCATTATAGTCAACACTATACAGTAGTCTGTTCACCTCAGTCTTCTTTATACAGCCGTAGCATCTTAAGCAGCTTATGGTTCTATAATCTTCCTCCTCAACATAAGCAATCTGTTCACAGCATGCTTTCCTTTCCATTCCAACTACAGTTAACTGTGAGCTTAATGTTCAAGCTTAACTGTAAGCTCAGTGTAACTGCTTGGAAGTGATGTTGCTGTCTTATTCCAGTGCAATGTATGCTGCATTACGCATGCTGGGCCAGATGCTTCTGAATCTGCTGAAAATGTTTCTGCAACTACAAATGGCAATATTAAAATGTCCGTGTTTGGGCTTTGTCTTCCTATTGCTGAATGTAATAACTGAAAATAGTTTCACCAATAGCATGCAGGATTTGTAAATAATGGACAAATTATGGCATGCGAGAAGGTGGGATCTACAAAGAACAGAGAGTCAAAGCAATAAAATTCTCCTGTTAACATTTTCTATTATTTGAGCTGTACTCGTAATTTTGCGCAGTACAGAGTAAATAAGATTTTTCAAAGCTGTAAACAAAACAAAGTTTATATAATTGAATCTAACTTTACACATCCTATAACATTTTTCACACTAAATTCATTAACCTTTTGCTTGCATGTTGTGGCTGTACTTTTGAAACAGTGAGTAACTAACTTTGACACTTCTAACTAAGTGCTTCACTGTAACCCAGATCATTATTATTTTATTTTAAAGAAGGACAGCTGGTAATCAACAAGCCACAAATGCTGTCAATTAAGCTTACCCTAGGATACTTCTTTAAAAATATATTTTTGTCTCCCCCTGCTGACGGTATGCAGAATCTCATGTGGCATCAGGAGCAGGAAAGCATGAACAGAGAGAGTTGACGCACCATATGACTATACCATCTTTCATGCTGCTCTTGTCGTTCGGTAGCGTGCTCGTTCTTCACAAACATCATCATGCAGATGACTAGCAGAGACCAGAGCAGGAGAGAGAAGGGAACTCATAAATTAACCATTTGTCTGACACTGCCACCCCTGTCACTGGCTTAAAATTCAGTAGAGGCCAAAAATGCCATGTTACTTCTGCGGTGGACACACAACCATTGATTAAAGATAAAAGGGAAAATAATGAAGATTGTTTTCTTTCCCTCTCTGAAATGCTCCTTGTATGCTTAAGGTTTCCTGGTTTATATTTCCCCTCTGGTTTAAAACGGTTCCATATTAACTCAAGTTCCATATTAAATTATGCAACACTGTGTTAGTCTCTTCAGCACAGTGCATAAACAAAGCAAACACTGCGAAATAGCTGATCGTTGAAGCTCGAAGGCAGAATGGCAGAAAATGATGTTTTCACTGTTGCACGTTTACAAGGAGGGTAATTAGCAGGGTTACTGAACAAAGACACTGTTTGATTCGGGTCTTGAGAAAGCCCTTTGTGCGGAAAACAAAGGGACTGTGTGAGTTTGCGTGAAAAAACAACAGTGCATGTAATGAGATTCAGGAGAACAAAGCACTGAGGCGAAAACAAGGGGGCGAGGAGGGTGGATCGGAAAACCTCTGACAGAATCCTGATGTTGTTCATTGCCTCATGAAAATGGATTCTAGAAAAATATCTTTCATTCAGAAACAATTGCTTTTTTGATTGAATGAAGGATTTATTCAGGTTATGATACATGCAGCCAGACGGCAAATGTCATTATGAAAATCAGTAACGTTTGAAATCAAAATCTCATGCTTTCATATACTAGGCCTATGGATTTCCCTCTGCTGATTTGGATGGAAGTGTTGAAAACCACGTTAGAATGACATGAATAGACGTTGGGAACCTATTTTATTAGCTTGGCAGTCTAATTATGATGCGTCTGTGCACACTTCTGATATGATTGCATGAATGTAAATCTGCCCCATAAGGGCTGCAAAATTCACTGTGTTTAGCTCCAATTAAGATTTGATGGCTTCAGTGGCTATGTTAATGAATCTAAAGAATTCAGTAGAATTAACATTTGGAAAAATGTGATAAGAGGGAGACCAGGCTAGTTGTCACAGAGGCTTTTACTTAAATTAAAGGAATAATTCTGCTGAAAACTCATCCTCAGACCATCCAAATGGATCCTCTGCGGTGAATGGGGTGCCGTCAGAATGAGAGTTAAACAGCTGATTAAAAACAACACTATTAATCAGCAAGTAATCCAAACATTTACATTTATACACACACAAAGAAAAACAAGTAGATAATATAAAAATAGAAAGCTGGTGTTAGTTTTTTTATTTTTTTTATTGGCATATAAAAAAGATAAATAAATAAAGTTAGAATTAAATTAAAATAAAATGTGCTAGAGTTAAGGGGTCAAATAAAGATGGAACAGATGTGTTTTAGTCGTTTCTTAAAGATGGCTAAGACTCAGCTGCCCACACAACTCCAGTCCATCAGTTAACATCTTGTGAAGTGAAAAAGCTTGTTTGTTATTAACAAATTCATTATTAAGTTACTTTAATCTTTCACTTTTGGTGAAAATATGCATCCATATTCCATAATAACACTTCCTCCAATGAAAAAGTCCATCCCTTGTTGTCACCTCACATCAGAATCCACAAAACTCTTTTTGAATGTTTTCACCTAATCTGTGCATATTTCTCTCCTGATTCAGATGAGAAATCTTTTTCACCGGAGAAAATTTGAGGTTAAAATATCCTGATGGATTTGTTTCTTTTAAACATGCACTTATGTGAAGTGAAGACTGGATATATATTGTGGATTATTTTTTGTTTTTATCAGCTATTTAGACTCTCATTTACTGCAGAGGAAACTATTTTGAGCAATGATGTACTGTAATGCAACATTTTTCCATATCTGTTCTGATGAGAAAAATCTCACCTACATCTTGATGGCTGAGGGTGAGTACTTCAGCAAATTTTTTATTTTTTTTAGTGAACTATTCTTTAAAAGTCACTTTAAATG
Organism: Carassius auratus; assembly: GCF_003368295.1. Taxonomy (NCBI): domain Eukaryota; kingdom Metazoa; phylum Chordata; class Actinopteri; order Cypriniformes; family Cyprinidae; genus Carassius; species Carassius auratus. The sequence goes on from NW_020524274.1 coordinate 43,399, forward strand.
TTGACAACTTGCCCCATATAAGTGTGAATTATAACTTCATTATTAGTATGTTTAGTCTTTTTCCATGGGCATTTTCCAGAATTGTATATGCCCTTATACACATTCTTATACTTTAAGTTGGTTTTCCACAAAAATAAATAAATAAATAAAAAAACCTTGATATGTAATATCCACTGCAATAAACTGTGTGACAATTAGCCATGGTCTCTCTTTTGTGGATAGACTGGAGAGGCAATGGTGTTGGTTTAGTCTATGTATACTGTGCATAATCTGGGATATATTTTAGGTGTTTATGTATTCTGGATGCCGGTGGCTTATAATGCTTTATTGTATTGCTCATTGTTCACTGCTATTAATGTTGCATGATAATAGAGCTTGACAAATGAGAATTTAATTAGAGCATAAATATTTTTACAGCATGTGGATTTCATAGAACCCCAGGCGCTGTTCTATAATTAACACACATAGCTATGCAACCTAGAAATAATATATATATATTTTTTTTTCTGTCTCCATTTAGTTTTTAGGTTGTATTTTGTATGCCTGTAAGTTTAGAAGAAATATAAAACAATCATACAGCAATGCAAAGACCAGAATTAAAGCAAATAAAACAAAGAAAAAAAGAAACAAAGATACATTTATTGTAAAAGAAACTGAATTCTAGAGTTACAGAAGCAGTGAAAAAAGGTGAGATTTCAGTTTTAAAGGTCTGAATCTCTTAGGTTTTTAATGAAAGAGACTGTAGAGAAACAAGACAAGCAAAGCCAGTACATTTAAAGCATTTTTTATTGTTAAATAGTGCACATATTGTGTAATAATCCAATAAATTATAAATAAATTACATGCCATTTTTTAATTTCAAATGAATTATAATTCTACTATCTGTTTGTTAAGTGAAAACAAATTCAAACCATTGAAGTTCAAATCATTCCCATTTTGATTTGTAGAAAGTGTTTCCTATAGTTTTAGCCCAAGCTCATAAAAGACTGAAATGTAAAAGTGTAATTTACACCATTTCTTCATACATGAGACCCGACAAAGAGCTCACTGAGTTAAAGGATTCAAGGCTGCTTAATTTCACATGAAAACACAGCGGACCTGATGGAAACGCACAGGCCTAATGAAGAGAGGTTGACTGACTGATTGACAGGATAAAGGACTTCTGCAGCCTCCTGTTCACTAAATCTGGGTCAGTCTCTACTGTGAGATTCTCTTTAAACCAGCCATAATCAGGTCTTAGTGCATTTTAGCTTTGATCAAATGCTGTATGGTGTAACTGACAAGGCCATTTGTGGCTATATTTAATTCACCTACTACAAAATATGGGGCGGCCTGTGTTAACATACTTGAATAGAGAAGACACTGAACTTTTTTTTTTTCATCAGCAGATGTTCTCCTGTGCCTGAAGAGTATATTTAGACCTTTAAAGGAAAGAACTTAGCTTATTTGGCAAGCCACAGTGGACTGGAGTAAATCGGGGGCGGTTTTTTTGTAGAACCACTTTCCAAGAGTTAAATTATTTAGCACCTCGTTGTGAACTGAACTGAGAAAGATGATGTGGGAAATCAAGTCCAGCTTGTTCAACCACTCTTAAGCAGTCATGCAGCTTACTAGTCGGTCTTGTAAGTATTAAAATATACTGAGGTGCCTTCACCTACAAGCTTTGTGAATAAAAGATGACATTTGTCCACCTGAAATGAATTCTACTGATGTTTTTGATGCTAACCAGCTGTAGACGTCACCACAGGGGATGTCTGAAATTAAACACTCATTTTAAATTCC
>NW_020524275.1:0-28572 GCF_003368295.1 Carassius auratus
TATAGTGAATAAAAGCAGTGGTGCATCTTACAATCTTGAACTTGATGGTCTAAATCAAAAAAGACCCCTGCTTTACTCGATAATGGTAAAGTCATGTTTAAGGTCCTCACATGGATAATAGAAATAATCAAGGTGAATGTTCGGTTAAGGTTGGTGGCACGGGGCAATTTCATGAGCTAAGGTTATCGACGGCCCCATTACAAAAGGTTCTAAAGCACCAGAGCGTTCCCAATCTGACTTTATTAGATGAAGTGTGAAAATCAATAGTTCTCCTGCACCCTTAAGGAAGTTCTGCACCTCGGCTTCACACCGAAACGTAGTTTACAGGCATTTCAGCCTTTATTTTTTTTTTCAAATCGCCTGGTTATTTACTTGGGGGTTTGGTGTTTGCATGGCTAGGACCTGGCCAATTCCATGCCTATTGAACTCCAAGACCGATGCCGTCGATTATTGTTTGCTGCAGAGCAGGAACAATCTCTGATTGGTTTGTCCGATCCTTACCTCTCCAGTGTGTTGTTTGAGAGGTAGAGGGGTATGTAAGTGTGTGTATGCAGTCATTATGTTCTTTCTACCCTGACTCTAAATGACCCTCTCAAATCACAATCATTGTTTTTCAGGCTGAAAGTGCTGCTCTCTACGGAAGCAACCTCAAAAACTGCTCTTTTAATAATTCTCTCTGTATTATTTGTTTCCTTTGCCTTTTCTTCCTATTCACTGCACTCTCAAGACTTTTCCAATTGCCTTTTCTGTTCAAATGAATAATGTATTCTCTAATTTCATTCTTTTTTTATGTCCTTTTTACTTTGGTCTGTCCATTTCATCCGCCGTCTTAACATCGATCTCTCCCATACCTATTAAATAAGATGATTGAATAATTCAATTAAATTGTGATTAATGACACTAGCCGAGATTCCATCCAAAGTTGCGAATTTAACGAGTCCAATGAGTGAAAGACAACAAAATCATCACTTCCTGATAAACTGGCACTATACATCACTAAGAAAAGTAGGAGAAGCTACTGAATATAATAATTTTCCTATATAATAAATTAGTTGCACCTCAGAACGAGCAGACGAAACACAATGAATGCGCTTATTGCTTTCGGAGGTGGATGCTGCTGTTTGAGAACGCAGTCGTTTGAGTTATGGGAAGCAATTAAACAGAAATACTTTGACAGACTTTGCTCGGGCACTTTTCCGAATGAATATATAACAACATTTCATATGCTGTGGAATGAGATTGGTCCACTGGTTTGTCAGGATTTACCGTCTATAATGCAAAGTCACATGCCTTTTTTTTGATGCGCTTGGAGGATTTTTTTTGCAAAATGCATTTCCATCTCCCATTATTCGCATTAACCCTTTTTCGCACAAAAACCAAGTCAAAAACCACCTTAAACAAAACAACTTTTTATTCAAATTCAGCGTTTCCATCACTCGATTCTGATGCGATACTTTAAAATGTGCATAACAGCAGGGTGGTGGAAACCCAGCTACAGTTTTGTCTTCGCTAGAGCTGCTTTACAGTTGAAACCGAATTATAATTATAACTTAAATTATTTTATTCCTGTTTGAGTTATGTGTCACTGATGCTGGTTTTCATTTATTACTACTGTATAAAGCTGTTTTCAAGCTGTCTGTATTGTATATAATGCTATTCCCATTCATCCATCCATTTATTTATTTAGTTAGTTCTTTGCAATTTTATTCTGACTTCAATCACATTAAACACCTTAATATACAAAACTTACCATAGTTTATTTGTTATAATTTGACAGCAATATATTTTATATAACAACGTATATAACAACATATTTTGTATATATTTTGTTTAACCATGGTCTGTGTCACCATGATGTGTTTGATTGAAAATATACCGTTCATCAATATAAACCTTTTCCTCAGTAATTTCATTTGTGACTAACACTGGCTCTGTCTTTCTTTCTCAGCTGGTGGGTGGAGAGTTCGACCTGGAGATGAACTTTATCATCCAGGACGCGGAAAGCATCGCCTGCATGGTGGAGCTGCTGGAGCACTGTGACGTCACCTGCCAGGCGGAGATCTGGAGCATGTTCACAGCTATCCTGCGGAAGAGCGTTCGCAACCTACAGACCAGCACCGAGGTGGGGCTCATCCAGCAGGTGCTGCAGAAGATGAGCGCCGTCGACGACATGATTGCAGGTGTGCTCTAAAGTAAAGAGTCACGAGATGATTTCATAGGATCCATGTTTGTTGACTAGGTATTACTAGTCAAATAACAATAAGTTGTAAATTCAAATAAATAAGTATTTTTAATAAAAACAATAATAATAAACATTTATTTTTAAAACATTAAATAATAAATATAATAATTAAAACATACACAATAATAAATAGTATAATTGTATAAATGTATTATTTTTGTTCTTATTATTCATAATAAACATTATTACTAATATATAATTATAATTAAATAAAAAGTAAATATTATAATAATAAATATAATAAATATTGCAATAAATATCAATTTGTTGTTGTTGTTTTATTATTCATGTTATTTGCTTCTTATTTTTACAATAATAATAATAATAAACATCCTTTTATTATTATTAAAAATAAAAAATAAATATTATAATAAATATAATATTACAGAAGATATATATTATTATATTTTTTGTATTAGCAGTATTATTTCTAATATTAACAATAATAATACAACTAATTTTATTGTTATTAAAGAATATTAAATAGTACAATAATATATAGTATACATATTACAACAAAAATAATTTATTATTGTATTGTTTTTCAATTTATTGGTTGTATTATTATTATTATTATTATTAATAATAATAATAATAATAAACCTTATTTTATATATTATTACTGTTATTATATAGTAAAAATAAAACAGTAAATATTATAATAAATATAAATATTACAGAAGATATCTTTTATTATAATATATAATAATAATAATAATAATATAATTTTAAGAGTATTACAGCATATTTTGGTTGTGTGTAAAATAATTGTCTTAAACTCTACCTTTGTCAACCAGTGTGTGGTTTATTATCTGTCAGTTTGTGCATCACAATTAATAATTATGTCTTACGAGTGCAGTGATTTTAAGTTTATTATTTTCAACAATTCTGCTCCATGTCTTATAGTGTTTATGCCATGTCTTTGTAAATAAGCCTTTTCATGGTATACAATCTATGGCTATACTGAGGTACATTTTGTAGCAGTGCAAACACCCAACATTTTGTCCTGGGCGCCCTGATTTCAAGGCACTTTGGTTCTGAAGACGTCTACTTTTTACATCACTGCTTTCAGTTCAAATAATTCAGCCAACTCAAAATCCAATTCACCAAAGAGAAAAGAATCAGTAATTTCTGTGCTAATCTTTGTTGTATCACATGCCAGTCCATATGTTCTAATCCTCTATGATTTGGCTCTGTTAAGTTTCAGAAAAATAGGTTTCACTGTCTCACTAAACCGCTCATTGTGCATTCTGTGTCCATTATTTCTGTGTAATTATGATCAGTGGACCATAGCCGTCGTTTATTGCAGGGGTAATGTGTAAAATTGGCTCTGTGAGCACATTTGGGAGAAAGCTTCTTTAGACAGATTCACATGTTAGAAAATGCCACTGCTAATCAGACAATTAGTTCTCATACGCTTCCAGCTTCTGTCCATTTTTGACCAAATTTCTGGCCTTTGAGTGAATGGCGTGTAACTGGGTTATTTTCAAAATCAAATTACAATGATATTACGCCACGACAAACATCACTACTGAGGGTTGTTATTTTTCTCGAAATTAGATTATTTCATGTCTCGCGCAGCGCTTTGAAGAGCTACTAAATTCATAACGCAGATGTTTCGCAAATTACATCAGTAGACACTTTGACACCGAGCCATTACGGCCAATATATAAATGAATAGACTTGCGTTTTCCATGCGATCTGATGACTTAAGGAGCCTCAGGAGAACATGCGGTAGATAATGTTCCAGCAGAAAGATAACGATTGGCTTCTTGCCCCAAGTGACATCATCCTCATGAGTCGGCAGTTTTGTGCACCGATAATGCTGAGTCATTTTGTTAACTTCTTTCTGTCTTCCTCAGATCTCTTAGTGGACATGCTGGGGGTCCTGGCCAGCTATAGTATCACAGTCAAGGAGCTGAAGCTGTTGTTCAGCATGCTGAGGGGCGACGGAGGCATGTGGGTGAGTGCTCTTGCCCCTTTTCCACCAACTGGATGCCATGGCTGTTAAAAACAAGGAACTAATTTTAACGCTAAAATGTGTTTTGGAAGCTGATAAAAATGTGCAGACAATTAGCTAGACCTCCAACAAGCCCAGCCAATGATCTCCTGTCCACCAGTCCTCCACATGGACGCCTCTGTTTGTGGTTTGCCTGATGGATAGGTTATTGATTGGCTCAAGTAGTGGTTGCTTTGTTGGGTCGTTGATAATGGTAACTATTAAATCATTTATTTTTGACTCTCATGAACGCATTTATCTTTTTCTCTGTTTTCAGTGACTTCTCTCATTATAATACGTTTCCTTTCATCCCTCTCTCTCTCTCTCTCTCACTAATTACAATGTCCTCTCTTAATTGTTCTCTTTCTCTGTGTGTCCTGCGCCTATAGCCAAGACACGCCATTAAGCTCCTGTCTGTGCTGAATCAGATGCCTCAGCGGCACGGCCCTGACACCTTCTTCAACTTTCCAGGACGCAGTGCGGCGGTGAGAATCTCCTACACTTTTTACAATAAGACATGGGCCTTATAGGTATGAGCATGAGAGTCGTGTCAGATTTATAGTGCACCAATTTAAAAAGAGAGTATTTTAAATAGGTTAATCAGGTTAATATGCATTTTTTTATATGCATGAATTTAAGGAAATTAGTGCTTTTATTCAGCAAAGGCTGCATTCAGTTGATTAAAAGTGACAGTAAAGATGTTTATAATGTTACAAAAGAGTTATATTTCAAATAAATGCTGTTCTTTTGGACTTTCTATTCATAACAGAACATTTTTATTACTTAAATCGCTAGTGTATATTTTTAGCAATAGCCAAAAAAACATTGTATTGGTCAAAATTATCAATTTTTATTTTATGACAAAAATCATTAGGATATTAAGTAAAGATTATGTTCCATTAAGGGTTTTTGTAAATTTCCTACCGTAAATATATAAAAACTTAATTTTTGATTAGTAATATGCATTGCTAAGAGTTAATTTGGACAACTTTAAAGGCGATTTTTTCATTATTTAGATTTTTTTGCACCCCGAGATTCCAGATTTTCAAATAGTTGTATCTTGGCCAAATAGTGTTCCATCCCAACAAACAATCAATCAATGGAATTCTTATTTATTCAGCTTTCAGATGATGTATTTTTTTACACTTAAGACTGGTTTTGTGGTCCAGGGTTACAGTAAGAGTGTTTTCTGAAGAATCATGTGACAGTAAAGACAGAGTAACGATGCTGAAAATTCAGCTTTGCTGTAATATTGAATAAATTACATTTTAAAACATATTAAAATAGAAAACAATTGATCAGTGCAGTCTTGCTTTTTCTAAATACATTAAAAGATCCTTAGCAGGCTTATAAAAAGAGGGGTATCTAAATTATATATTTATTTATAGAATAGATATATAATAATTCATATTACAAATACAGGCTTCACATTTCTGCCCACATTTCTTCCTGTAGCCTATAACTGCAAGGGCATAAATGTTTTTATTGTGTGCAAACTGAGAGAATCATTATCTCAAATTATCTGACAGTATCGTCTGTGGTAATCAACACTATGCCACAAATGCTGTTATTACAGCACAAATTATATTTAACCCAGGGTATTAACCACTGTACCAAGGTCCATTTGTACAAAGTGGTCAGCTGATTATATATCAGCTTATTCTGCAGATGTTATTTTCATAGTTCCTATGATTGTGCAAATGTTCTAATTTCCTCGTGTTTTGCCCCCCGGCAGGCCATTGCTTTGCCACCCATTGCTAAGTGGCCTTACCAAAACGGATTCACTCTCAACACATGGTTCCGAATGGACCCACTCAATAATATCAACGTAGACAAGGATAAACCATACTTATACTGGTGAGTATAATGTGTGTGGCACATTAGGATGAGCAGAGGCAATGGTACGATGCTGACCAGTCGACAGTCATTAAAATGTAAATGCCAGGACTGATTTCAGAGCTGAAGCTCTACACCAAGCGACCTAGACCAACACCTGTGAGCCTCAAGCTTCTCAGAGTGGGATGAAAACACTGGAGATCTGTGCATATGAAATATTATATTACCATTTCTGTTTGAAGTGGTAAGTGTCTCTACAGGGCTGGCCCACAAGAAGAGACTGCTAATTTAGGAGTGATGAGCCCTGCCCTATTTTCCAGTTACCAAGGAAAGCCTGCCGTACCAGAGGGCAAACTCACAAAATTCCTAAATGTCATAGGAGATTCTCTAAAGAACCTTCAGTTGTTGTTGAAAATAAACCAGCGTCGTAAACTGGAGATGCCTTGCAGAGTAGCCTTGAGGATCCTTGTTAGTTTTGACCTTTAATTGAATGTCGGTGCTGCACTTTAATGCCATATTCTACACTTCTGTAGCATTTCATTCTTTGGTCTGGGTTTCTTGCCCAAAAACACTCATAATCCCTTTCAAGATACCCCGAAGGACCCACAGTACTTGTGGAGTGCAGTTCCCATTATGCTCGCTGTCAAGAGAACAGATAGGATGTTCTGTTGGTTTACTGTGTTGAAGGTTGCAGACAAGTCCAGCAAAATGAGTTGTTTTTATACATAGATGTAATTTAATTTTACATGCAGATTTCCTGTACCTCAACATGCAGCTAACTGTGCCAAGGTCACGAGTTTGATTCCCAGGAAAGAGACATACTGTACTGTAAATGTGTGACTAGAATACACTGAATCGATTGGCTTTAAGGATTCCCTACATAATTGCATGTAATATGATTCACATGAATAAAACGGATTCTTCAAAAGAAATGAATTTGCACACACGTATTGTATCTTCAACATCACTTGTATCACCAGGAGGCCTTTTTGAATATTTGTAGCCGCTAATAAAGTATATCCTCCATGTTGGGGTAGAAGCTTTTGCACACTATTGAGGGAGGAGACACTGAATGTACAGATTACCACTTCAGAAGTCTGAGGGCCACTGACCTCGCTTAAATCAGCGTGTAATCCTGTTTCCTGTTTCTGTGTTACCATGGTGAGCTCAGCATAGAATTATGTAGCCGTGTAGGCACAGAGCGAGAGAAACAGCTCCGCTTTGAGGCCCGACTGATAGCCAGTCACCTTATCGACAGCAGCCGGAGCTCCCAGCAAGCTCTGCTGCCAATGACTCAGTCAGCCATGTTTGTTTTCCCGCCAAGAAAAAAGCCTGACATTCTCCCTCCATATTTTGACTTGAGTTCTCACATCTGACAATAAGAGTTCAGTTCATTTTTTGTTGTTGCGGAAAACATGTTGAAATCAGATTGTTCTGTAGCATGGCCAGAATAACAAAATTTTTGAGTTGATCAATAGAGTTGGGCAAATAGAAGATGAAAGAAGATGGTATATAAAAAATGGGGTGGTTTTTGTTGATTCATATTGGAAAAAAAACCTGTGGAGTGGGCAAACTTCCATTAAAAATTGGGAAATAGCTTTTCATATAAAAAATTTCTTCCTTATTTTGCCATTTATTTGCCTCCTTTCTTTCCTCCTTTCCTGGGGTTTATTTATTTTATTTTTTTTCATGAAGTCAGTTCTTTCTCTTTGGTTTGTCCCCTAGTTTCCGAACCAGCAAAGGAATTGGCTACTCAGCACACTTTGTGGGGAACTGTTTAATCGTGACATCACTGAAGTCAAAGGGGAAAGGCTTTCAACACTGTGTGAAATACGACTTCCAGCCGAGGAAGGTGAGTTTTGACCTGTCCACACACACAAGTAGTACATTGGAGGGTGGAACAGTGTTAAAGGGGCCATATGACATTGCTAAAAAGAATATTATTTTGTGTAATGCGGTTTAAGGTTCATTTTATTGAACCTTAAGTGGTTTTAGGTGGTTTATTCCTTTTAAGTGCTCAGGCTCTGACCAGGACAGTGCACTTTCTTTTTTATTTTCTCACTCAGAGTGGGCTGATACAGCAACATCTGGTTTTTGATAATTTGGCTCGTCTTATTGTCCAAGTGGGACGGATTCGGCTCAGTCGCTCGCGTTGTTATACCACAAATGAAAATAAGTTTGGCAAGGGATTTTTGAATATGATACCTCATCCTTTCTGCTCAAAGAAGAGGATGACAAGGGAGGGTTGTGCACCAATTAGAAATGCAAGCTATACCCCTTCGCCCAAACACACACACGCTAGAGTGAGAAACTGTGTAGTCGGCCTAACAATGAACTTCACAACTCACCTAATTAGTCTGCTGACCTAATTGTTGGGCTATTGAACTGTGTGTGGTGGGACAAAAGGGCTGGGTTTTAATCAACCACTTTGTTTGTACCTCTTTGATTTATATTAAACTTCCCTAGATATTAAAGAGGGAAAGAATAGAGCAAAACAGGGGATCAGGGAGGATTGGGGATGTGAACAAAAAGAAAAGTAATTGAATTGAACTGAGCTAAAAGATCTATCCAGAACTCAAATGGTGTAATTTTTATTGGTCAATGGAGACCAGCAGCTCAGAAAAAAAGTTAGAAATGTTAGACTACTCTAGGGCTGTGTTTTGGGGAAATCCAAAGCCCCGTCTAGACGAAGATGACCCTTTTTTTGAATTTATGTAAAATCTTAACTGGCAATAAAAGCTGTGAAATCTCAGTTAAGGGATGGATTTTTGGTCGAGCAGATTTTCGCTTATCCTTTCCCCCCCGCTGTCACCCCAGCTAATATCGCCTTACGTTTTCATAAGATGCTAGGAAGGTGGAGAGGATAACCGGGAAATTAGGTCTTTTGAGGAAGTTTGCACCAAATCTCCCCATTTCTAATGGGCCACACTAATTTCCAGAGCTCTTCCTTATAGACTCCACCCTACAAGAGCTCGGTTTTTTGTTTAAATTACGGGTACATTACGGACACTTCTGCATGATCCATGTTGACATGTTCCTCACTGGAGTGCTTTCAAACGTCAGGGCTCTGATCTTTAATTCATATGCCAAAACAGCTTTTAGCATTGCTGCCATCAAACAGAATGAGTCTGTTTCAGTAAATTTAGCTCTCGGTTTAGAAGCATGTAATGAGATGATGTTTTATGAGCTTGATCTAAAAATTGTTTCCATTTTAATTCTGGGGCCGGGTCATTTCCGCAGAATTTTCTTGGTCCAAAGCTTGAAAGATTGGTTCAGTATAAATTAAGCTCTTATGTGAAGCATGCGATCAGTAACCACAGAAAATAAATTCCCTCATCCCATTGCGTTAAAAGTAATGTAGCGTACGCCAATGGAACAAGGCATTACTGAGGATTTTTCTTTTGTTAAAGTGCTTTGTGTTTAATTTGCATGTTTTTGCAAATAATTTCATTTTGTGGTAATTTATGCTGTCTCCCTGTGCTCCTGATAACCAATCCAAACCTAGTGGCCTGCATCATTTTGTGGATCAGGAACATTTCATGATGTACATCGATCCTATCAGCCATGAAATGTGGAGGAAAAAATGTCTAAATTACGAGATGTTTATTCAAAAACTTGTAATTATGAGATATAATAACATGAGAATTGTGTGCTATAATTTTGCAGTTCTGAGAAAAAGTCAAAACGCAAGATATTAACTTGCAATTCTGAGGAAAAAAATATGAGATGATGATTCAAAACTGTGAGATATTGAATCATAATTGTGACAAATAAAGTCAGAAATCTGGGCTGTAAATTTGCAATTCTGAGAAAAAAATCGGAATTGCGAGATGTTGACTCAAATTTTCAAGATATAAACTTGTAATTATGCTAGATAAAATTAGAATTATGTGCTACAAATGTGCAATTCTGAGAAAAAATCTGAATTGCGAGATGTTAACTCCAATTTCCAAGATATAAACTTGTAATTTTGAGAAATAAAGTCAGAATTGTGTGCTATTAATTTGCAGTTTTGAGAAAAATGTTTGAGATGGTGAGATAGAGACTTATAATTACAAGAAATAAAGTCAGATCTGCGAGATAAATTCAGAGTCATAAGAAATAAAGTTCTAAAATAAATGTTTTTTTTATTTTTTATTATTATTATTATTTTGATTCTGTGGTGAAAACTGGGTTTCCATAAAGAACACTGTGTTTACTACTCTACCGTTTGCATATGCTTGGCTGAGTGAGCTGTGTGAATATTGAATACTTCTGCTTCTACTATTGAATATTTCTACTTCTCCTGTCCTCTTCTGCAGTGGTACATGATCAGCATTGTCCACATCTACAACCGTTGGAGGAATAGTGAGATCCGTTGCTATGTCAATGGCCAGCTAGTTTCCTACGGCGACATGGCATGGCACGTCAACACCAATGATGTAAGTGTTTGTGCTGCTAGCAGCTTCCCCACATTTCCAGAGCTCTTCACATTCTCATTGTTTTTCATACACAGCCTCAAGAAGCACATAAACGTCTAAGTGTTGCCAAAATCAACTTCTTTTTCTTCAGTTTTGGAAAATATTGCACCTGTAGGGTCCAACTGACATGTGATTAGATAAGCGCTTGTCTCTGTGGATCAAAGGGATATAGATTAGCCATACACCTTTCTCCCTAAGGGAAATCTTTATAGTATATTGTGTATAGACTAGCTGAAGTAATTCAGAACAAGATGACCAGAAGATAGCAAGTAAACAGCTCCAGGAGGCCTTTTCTGAAAACGCTCAATCTGTTGAGCTGATAAAACGCTCCTCTTTTATTTGTTTTTGTTCCTTTATCTTGATTATCTCCTCTTCCTCTCTCTCTTCCTACAGAGTTATGATAAATGTTTCCTGGGCTCTTCAGAGACTGCGGATGCTAACCGGGTGTTCTGTGGGCAGCTCGGAGCCATTTACGTCTTCAGTGAGGCGCTGAACCCTGCACAGATCTTTGCCATTCATCAGCTCGGACCCGGGTATAAGGTATAAACCCCGAGATCACTTTTGAGAGAGCAGGGTGCTGTGCAGCTGTGGGATACTCCTCCACCTTTGCTGCTTGATTGTTGCAGTATAAAGTGGGCGTATTGTGTTTGACTGAATACTTATTGCTGTAATTAAACTCTGTGCTGAGAACATTCAGATGGATTAGTTCTGAAACTGACAGGTGGTGTAACATAAAAGCTCAATTCCTAAACTCAACCCCACTGTCTGGCATCTACGCAGACACTTATTCTCTGCAGTAGTGCATGTACTGAAATTCAACCTCTCAAGTGATTTGAAGTGATCTACATGGGCAGCAACAGTCACTCACATGCCACTTGTATGTGGCATCTCAAATGAGTCTGATTTAGGGTTGTTTTTGTTAACTACAGCTAAAAGTACAGTATTAAAATTTTGTTAACTGAAGAAAACAAGCAGAAATCAAATAAAACATAAATACTAGTTGAATAGTTTTGCCTTGGCTTGAAGTACCAAAATGACTCAAATTAAAACAATAAATAAAAATAATTTTAAGCTAAATAGAAAAACTGAAAAAGCATATAACAAAATTACAAAAAAATAAGTAAAAATAAAATAAAGCTAATTGAAAATATTAATAAATACTATTATACAGTAGTATTTAAAAAATGCTAAAATAATACAGGGGTGATTCAGAGTTTGGCATTTGTCTATATTGCTAAACTAATGATGCAAAGTGCTGAAAAAAAATACAAAAAAAAAAAAAAATTATCTTGTCAATATTGAAAGCGTCATAATTTATTTAGAATACATTTATTTTATACTAAGTACCGTATTTTTCGGACTATAAGTCACACTTTTTTTCATAGTTTGGCTGGTCCTGCGACTTATAGTCAGGTGCGACTTATTTATCAAAATTTATTTGACATGAACCGAGAGAAATGTACTAAGAGACATGAACCAAGAGAAATGAACTAAGAGACATAAACCAAGAGAAATGAACTAAGAGACATAAACCAAGCGTAAACATTACCGTCTCCAGCCGCGAGAGGGCGCTCTATGCTGCTCATTGCTCCTGTAGTCTACACTGAAAACATAAAGCGCCCTCTCGCTGCTGTAGACGGTAATGTTTTCTCTTGGATCTGAATAAATGCGACTTATAGTCCAGTGTGACTTACATATGTTTTTTCCTCATCATGACGTATTTTTGGACTGATGCGACTTATACTCAGGTGCGACTTATAGTCCGAAAAATACGGTATACTGACATATTACTTAGGGCTTACTGATATCAAATTTTAATAACATTTTATTTGAAGTATTTCTTTATTTTGCATTCCTTAATATTATGCCTAAAACGTGTTTTAATATCACTAAAACTATAAGGGTATATTAATTAAGCTCATAAATATGTAAATGTATTTGTAGTAAACCTAGCACAAAATACATTTATTACAATGCGTTTTAATGTTGATGTTTTTTCCACAAGGAGAAACTGACAGAATTTCAAAAGTGTGAGGTCATTTCTAGTTATACTCGTGTTTTTATTTCTTTGAAGGGCTGTCATGATGAGTATGAACTAGAGCTTTCAGGTTGATTGAAAAAAAGCAGCACTTTTCTGTGCACTTTTTGTAGTTTTCTGTGAGTAGTTCAGTGAACGGTCACGGTGCGTGTAAGGCTGAGAAAACCCTTCCTGAAACATGGGCTGTGCTTAAGTACTTTCTAATTACACCTACATTTCCCTGGCAGGTCTGTTAATAACACCTGATGTTCTCTCTTCTCTGTTTCTCGTTCATTAAGCAGACTCTCACCTCTCAGACAGGCTTGTCTCTTGGGTCTATACGCATGTGGGAGCTGATAGCTGCTTCTGCTTCATGGGCTGAAGTGTTTATGCCAAAGCAGCACTTGACATAGATGAACCCTTAAAAAATCCCATCTCAGTACAGAAACGAAGAGGAGAGGATAGATGAGTGATGTTAATTGCCTGTCTTTCTAGTTGACCAATTAATAGCTGTTTAAGAGAAGAGCGTTGAGGGGAAATCCAGGCTGTCAAGTTTGATTTTTCTCACTGAATTTTTTACTCCAGCCGAGCACGAGACTCCCTGATTTCAGCCAAAGCTCTCAGGAAGCATGCGGACAGGGCTTGTTTACCCGGGTCATGATCTGACGATTAGAAGCAGCTCTTGTTTACTTGAGTCAGATGATGTTGTCGTACATTACTGCTAAATGGACAGATGATTAACCACATCTTTCAGTGCTGATCTCGTCATCGTCTTTTGCATCAGGCAAGCACAGCTTATTTAGGCTGTTGCTTTATAAGACTGAGTGATATATCTAATATTCACAATGGATTGAAACTAGTATAATAGCTTTTATCCAAGAGTAGTAGCTTCTCTTAATGTGGTCCACTGTGATTAGACTTTATTTCTTTATTTTATATATATACATTTATTATTTTATTGCATTTCATTATTGATTTTAATGATATTCTGCACACTGGATTGTGCCACTGAGAATTTCATTGGACCTCTATTACAATGACAGTAAAGTAAAGTATTTACCATGATTATAAAACTGAGCAACATGATATATATTGCATTGTGCTTTTATTTGGTAAAGTTGATTAATTTTATTAAATGTATGTTTTCTGAGGGCTTGTCATTAGACTAATTTCACAATATTTGATGGAGATCATTTAAACTTGTATACTTGTAAATGTACACTTAAGTCCCCTTTTCATTTATCTAAATATTTTAGTAAAACAAATTTAGTAATTTTTATTTGATTTAATTTTCTTTTTTAAATTAATGAAAAGTATTAGGTAAATATTTACCTGTTTATTGTTATATTAGTTCATATAAATGAAAGTAGAAGATTGATTCATTTCCGTGAATCATTTCAATCAGTCAGTGAATTAATTCAAAACTTTATTTAAGCACACAAAAGTCCCTGTGTAACATATCTAATATATTGAAATGTTTAAATAGAAATATTTTGTTTTGGTTAATTAATCTTATTAAGGTAAATAATAATAATACATTTGTTATTTAAGTGAATATAAATAAAAGTGACCAAATATTATTCTTCCCTGTGCTGGTTTACTGGAAAATGTGCCTTAATTAATAATAATAATAATAGTAACAATAATAATAATAATAATAATAATAATAATAAAGATTTAACAGTTTTTACTTCTTGCATTAAAATATGAATTTGATTTTAATTGAATTTAAAATTAATTTAATAATGGATGTTTAAAATACATCTCATTATATTGAATATAATCATCAAATAAAACGGCAAAATATTTCCATGCTTTTTAAATATTTATTGTCCAGTCATTCAGCCTTTTATGATAATCAAGGTGTTAACCAGATTGTGATTATTAGACCCCAACCAGCAGTTTGTGTTAAAGAGAGATTATGAACCTGAGTTCATTAAGCAGTGTTTAGTGTCAAGTTAAACCGGGATAACAGAGACAGAAAGTCTCTTCAATAAATCTGAGAATTAAAAATGAAAGCATGTCATATTCTCCCTCTCTGTCTCTCTCTCTCTTGGCACAGAGAGTTAACTGCATCTGGATTATTGAGGGATTTTTAATTATTAATCCTTGTACCCATGCAGCTGAAAGTTCCTGGGCGCCTGATTGCTGCTCATTCCAACTATAGAAGAAAAATCAAGAGAGCAGAGAGTGTGGATTATTCATGGGCTGTGTGTGTGTTGTCTGTGTGTGTGATGCTCTGTCATGAAGATGCTTTAAGAGACCTCAGACCTGATGTATGCAATGAATGTTTTTACATTATTGATAGAAAACTTAATGTGGATTTTTAATGCTAGCATCTTTTTTTATTATTTTTTATTACAGACCACTGCTTTATTTTAGTAGTTACGTTATGTCTGTTCGGCATCACTCATTCTTCCTGCTGTCACCATATTGAAAACATGCAAATTAAGTCATGTGATTCACAATTAGCCCACACAGGCCCAGATCATCTACAAGGGGTACAAAAAAAGTTACAAAAATAAATAAATAATATATATATTACACTTTCCAAGGCTGCATTTATTTATATTTTGCATTTACTAAAACATTATTATTATAAAATGTTAATAGAGTTTAAAATAACTGCTGTTAACTTTTTTTATATGTTTTAAAATGTAATTCACTCCTGTGATGGCAAAACATCATTATATCAGTTTTCAGTGTCAAATGATCCTTCATAAATCATTTTAATATGCTTATTTGGAGATTATAAATGTCTTTACTGTCACTTTAGAGCAATTTAATGCATCCTTGCTGAATAAAAGTATTAACTTTTTAGGGGGGTAAAGAAAGTATATATAACATGTAGCAATAAAGTTTATGGATACAGGAAGTACCATGCAATATTACTGTCACGTGACCTCATTGCACGTTCAGTCAAACCTCTTGTATATGAAACAGTATGCATTATGCAAAGAGGAAATTTCTTTGAAATTGCATTGCATTCTGGGATTTAGAGTATGCTCTGTTTACTGCATATATATTATACATTTTTGCAACTGTAGCATGCATTCATGCATACATAAAATGCACTGGTTCTGCATAGTACACATACTGCATAATACAAAACTAGTGTAAAAAGAATGATAGCATGCCATGCCGAGTCATATGATTATTAAGTGCATGTAACAAATCTGGAATATATCTGGAAATTTGAGGCCAGGGTGTGTGTATGCTCATATTTCTGTTGCCTTATCTGTCAGTTTGTCTGTGAAAGTCTGGATGTGAGTGTGTGTTGCTGCTGTGGTCCCTATACCAGAGGAAGTCCAGATGTCTGGACAGCATGTGACAGCCAACAAGCTGCTCTCTGGCTGTGCATTGCCTTGGTAATTAGCATGTGAGGTATGGGGCACTTGGCATTGTCGCAAAGAGAGCCGTCTGGACCGGCGACTTGGTGTGTATTTGTGTTTGTAAGTTACATAGATCATCAGAGTGTATGAAGGCTCTGCTTAATTCCAGTGCTGTTAGTCTCTGTCGCTGCTGCTGGTGCAGCTGTCCTCTCATGGGATTGCGAGGAGCAAAAGAGAGAGAGACAGCAAGGAAAAAGTGTGCTAGCTTTGCAGCATGAGCTGTCAGCCATAGGGTGTGCCGAAGCAGTGACCCGAATCCCAGACAGCTGCTTGAGTTTGCCGGTGCTCCTGTGCCCTGCGTGATGGAAAAGATGAATGCCATGTGAATCTCCCGGAACAATGGGCCAGATTACATATTGTGCTCATGCCGACTGACTGCGTGATCATATTAATGGTCTCTTTGTCTTTATGAACTGTACTTTTCATACAAATTTGATGCAATATGTCTGCAGAAGCTAGACGATACCTTTTTGGTATGTTCTCAGGGAAAAGTGGTTAAAAAAGAGATGAGTCATGTTGGTGGATTTGATGATCATAAAACAGCTGGCTAGTGCCATAGGCACAAGAGTACTGTATATTTACATGCTGTTTGTTTATTTTTTGTGTACATAGTTTTTGTACTTCATATTATATATTATATATAGAGATATTTATTCATTAAATCTGAATTTATTATCTGTTATTTATTTGTTAATAATCTAGTTGTACTTATCTATTGTCCTAATCTAGTTGTCTAATAAACCTGGCATTTTATATTATGAATATTGTTAACTCTTTAACTTGTATAGTATAGGTATTATTGCAATTGTAGTGTATTTTATTATTTATTTAAATTATTTGGATTATTTATTTTAGATTTCAGAATTGTTGTTTTTATTTTTGTGTATATTTTTATTATTGTGCTCATAGCATGCTGTGCTTTAGCTTTTAGACTCTGCATGATAAAAGGTTGTATGTTGTTCTTAATAGAAGGCTGTATGTTTCTATTTAGTGAGCTAGCTCTGTTAGTTGTGTGTGTATTTGCTCTGGTGTGCGCAGAGTCTGATAGAGAAGTTTCGATGCTGCGCTCAGTGCCAGTCAGTGTGTTGCTAAGTGGACACATTGACAGCAGGCCTGAGGAAACTGCAGTGAATCACAGTGCCAGTGCAAGAGCTTATTTGCATCGTACTGTTTTTTGAAGAATTGCTCAGTGAGTGTGACTGTGTTTATGCTTCTCTCATCACTAATGCATCTCTCCTTTCTGTTCAGAAGAGCTGCTGTAGACTCATGAGGCATATAGATGTTAAAGATTTTATGCATTATGTGCAGACCAATATATTTAGCATGCTATTCAGTCCTGTATACTTTTATACTGTGATTTCCAATGTAATTTAAACACAATGTTGAATATTCAGATATTATCAGATATGAAAGCTTTATTATTATTATTACTATTATTATTATTATTATTACCATTATCAGTCCTCTGGGATGCCAAGAGAGACTGAAAGCGAAGCAAAAAGTGAGAGAACCTCATTTGAAGGATGTTACTCATTTATGTGTTTCTGTGTCTTCACAGAGCACGTTTAAGTTCAAGTCGGAAAGCGACATCCACCTGGCGGAGCACCATAAGCAGGTTCTGTATGATGGGAAGTTGGCCAGCAGCATAGCCTTCACCTACAACGCTAAAGCCACCGACGCACAGCTGTGCCTGGAGTCCTCGCCCAGGGAAAACCCCTCCATATTTGTGCACTCGCCACATGCCCTGATGCTGCAGGTCGGTTTTTACTCTCACACACATATAAGCACATTCTATTTAATCATACATGTATTAAATTAATTTGCCCTTTTTTAATTTTCCTAGTTAAAATGAGGCAACTTATCTAAAAATCACAACTAATATCTTCATGATGATGTTGACATATCATGGACGTAAAAGAAAATATAAGCACATATGTGGCTAAAGGCTGAAGGCACAACATGTAGCTTATCATCATCAAACAACTGAATGTATACTGTATATATAATGCATATCATCACCTTCTATGAAACTTTCCTACCCAGTTTTCTAATAAGCAAGAGAGGATTTTTGCTTGTGTATGCAGGATGTGAAGGCCATCGTCACTCACTCCATCCACAGCGCCATCCACTCTATTGGAGGAATCCAAGTTCTCTTCCCGCTCTTCTCACAGCTGGACTACAGACAACCCAACGACAGCCCTGTGGAGACGACCGTCTGGTGCGTATTGACCACACAGGCCGCAGATCCACAGAGCTAAATCTACAATTGCAAAAGTTCATTAAATCTTCCATTTTATCTTAGCGTATGCCATTTATATTTATAAGAGAATATTCTACCTTTTTTCTACAGTGGTCTTTTCTATCTTAGGTTTGCATTCAGAGACTACTACCGTTCAAAAGTTTGGGGTATTTTTTTTTTTTAAACAATCAAAGCTTTTATTCAGTAACAGTAAAGCTATTTATAATGTTACAAAAGGTTTCATTTTGAATGCTGTTCTTTCTGTTCATCAAAGAATCCTGAAAAACAAATACATCACAGTATCCAAAAAAGCAGCACAACTGTTTTCAACATTGATAATAAAAAGAAATGTTTTTAAGCACCAAATCAGCATATCAGAATGATTTCTGAAGGATCATGTGACACTAAAGACTGGAGTAATGATTCTGGAAATTCAGCTCTGCCATCACAGGACTTTTAAAAATATATTAAAATAGTAAATAACAAACTTAAATATTGTAAATAATATTGCACAATATTACTGAATACTGTATTTTTAATTAAATAAATAAAATAAATGCAACCTTGATGACCAAAAGAGAAGTAGTGCTATATTTTTTATATAATATAAAATATAGAAATATGAATATATAAATGGAAATATGTTCCTGTAGCTCAATTGGTAAAGCACTGGGTTGGAGGTTCGATTCCCCGGAAACACATGATATGTAAAAATTTATAGCCTGAAAGCACTGTAAGTCACTTTGAATAATAGCGTCTGCTAAATGCATACATTTAATTTAATTTAAATTTAAATATTTTCAAAATATATACTGTATGTTTATGTGTTTATATATACTTAATAAATATACACAGTTCACATGCATATATAATGTTAACAAAAACTTTTATTTTGGATGCGATTAATCATGATCAACCATTTGACAGCACTAATAAAAAAACATTTGATTAATAGTGTAAATTAAAAAAGACAAGTTTAAAATAGTTTGTTTTTTGTTTTGTGCATCTAAACTACACAGCTATGGCAACATAGGCTCAACCAGTAGTGTGAATTTGGGGGACTGCTACACTGTACACTACATCTGTTTGTCCGACCAATGAGAGATTGAGTAATTATCTGTATTGTAAATGTCCAAGTAGTGTCTGCATCGCCCTGCCTAGGCCCTAGGTCCATAGCTTCTAGTTTTGTATTTGATAATAAAAAGTTGTTTCCATAATGTAGACTAAAACTCAAGTCAGTCACTGTCAGGGATGTCTGCCATGAATTATAAATGGAATCTGTCATTCTCGGATAGAAATAGAGCGTGACGGAGAGAGCGTGGGATTTTGAGAGATTCGTGCCATTCATGTTCACATAGACCCTACAAAAAAAGAGAGAGAGACCCCTCAAAAAGAGGATGAGAGTCTAGTATGGTCGTACCCTCATTTCTCAGGTCATCGCTTGGTTCTTTACAGTGAGCTCCCAGGCATGGCGAGTAGATTAGAGATCAGAAGTGAGCTGGCAGGCATAATAAGCCGAGAAGAGTTCTGTGGGGTATCGATCAGCGGTAATGTTCCCCGCTGGGGTTTACTGTCTGTAGGGAGATGGGTGAGGTCACCGGCCCATCCGTCGGCTTATGGCACTTTAGAAAGAGAAAGAGACACTCTCACTGCCTCAAATATGTCATTTAAGAAACTTAGACATCATTCGTGTTTGCTGGAATGATGATATGGTTTCTAGGAAGGGAAACCATCATTATGTATCTGTGTAAATTTTTCGTTTTATACTGCTCACTGAGATACGATGTTGCCCCTGAGGTGTCTTTAAACATACGCCACTCTTAAAAATAAAGGTTCTTTGTTTGCATGGATGGTTCCAAGAAGAACCTTTAATATCCATGGAGCCTTGGAAAACAGTTATTTAGTTATTTATTTTAAAATGTTCTATGAAAAAATGGTTCTTCAAAAAACTGGTCTGAAACCTTCATTTTGAAACCTTTGTTTTTAAGAGTGTATTCAATGTTGGTGTTTTGGTGAGTGTCCTGCATGTGATGAACCTTGGTGCTCATGTTAGCAGGTCGAACCCCTTATGCATTGTATTCTAATAAATGTATCCAAATAAAAAATGTATTTTTTCATTTCTGCTTGCAGTGCCACTCTCTTAGCTTTTCTAGTGGAGTTGTTGAAGAGTTCAGTAGCCATGCAAGAGCAGATGTTGGGTGGAAAAGGCTTCCTGGTTATTGGCTATTTACTGGAGAAGGTAAGACAGATGTCCATTATTATTTTTCTAATTAATAAAAGTCTGTTTATTTTAAATTTGAATTATAAAATAGATATATAGTGTCAGATTCGCATAAGTTGCAGACGGTGACTATTTATCATTTTAATCATCTGAATTGAAATAGTTCAATTCAATCTGAAAGGAATAATTCACCCAAAAATTACCCTCATGTTGTTCCGAACCAATAAGAGCTTTGTCTATCTTCAGAACACAAATTAAGATATTTCTGATGAAATCCGAGAGCTTTCTGACCCTATATAGTCAGCAAAGCAACTGACACATTAAAAGCCCAGAAATGTAGTAAGGACATCCAGGTGACATCAGTGGTTCGCCTGGAAAAAACGAGCGTGTCGCGATCCGCGTCGCTTCCATTATGAGAGCGCATACCGCACGCCCACATTGGAAATAACGAACTTGAGCGAGCAAAAGACGCATTATGTGAACGGCCCCTGTCTTTGCTGATCGTGGTAGGACCCTTGCTGTCTATGGAGGGTCAGAGGGCTCTCAAATTTCGTCAAAAATATCTTAATTTGTGTTACAAAGTTGAACGAAGGTCTTACGGGTTGGGAACAACATGAGGGTGAGTAATTAACGACAGAATTTTCCCTTTTTGTGAACTATCCTTTTAATAAAAAATCTGAGCCATGGCTTAGTGGGTAACACACATGCTCTGGTCACACTGAGCTACAGCACTTGTTCTGGAGATGCAGGATTGGATACAGCTTGCATCTAGAGTTTCTATTAATAAAAAGTGTCAAAAGCTTGAAACACACGGTCTGTTTCACGCTATTCTGTGTGACACCTGTCTCTCTCTTTCTCGTCATTAGTCTTCTCGGGTACACATCACCAGGGCAGTTTTGGAGCAGTTTCTGTCATTTGCCAAGTATCTAGATGGGTTGACTCATGGAGCTCCTTTACTGAAGCAGCTGTGTGATCACGTTTTGTTTAATGCTGCCATCTGGATCCATACACCAGCTAAGGTGAGTTCGTCCCACACGGTAAAGGTCAAAATAAAGAGTCCCATTTCACATATGTCCATTGTTGTTAAATGTTTCAGTGTCCATAGCCGTTATTGTTATTTTTTAAACTTTGCAATTACATTCAAATAGTGAAAATAGTGTAAAAAGTCTTGATACCATCTGCCACCCATGAAACCACCACCAAAGGACCTTTTGTAAGAGTATAAGTCTTCTAACCCAAATTCTAACCCAAGCAGTCGGCTTACATTAGGCATGCAGAACTTGCATACTTGATTGCTCAAAACATATGTGTCTACAAACCCGATTCCAAAAAAGTTGGCACACTGTACAAATTGTGAATAAAAACAGAATGCATTGATGTGGAAGTTTCAAATTTCAATAGTTTATTCAGAATACAACATATGTCATATCAAATGTTTAAACTGAGAAAATATATCATTTTAAGGGACAAAAATAAGTTGATTTTAAATTTCATGGCATCAACACATCTCAAAAAAGTTGGTACAAGGCCATGTTTACCACTGTGTGACATCCCCTCTTCTTTTTATAACAGTCAAACATCTGGGGACTGAGGAGACAATTTGCTCAAGTTTAGGAATAGGAATTTTGTCCCATTCTTGTCTAATACAGGCTTCTAGTTGCTCAACTGTCTTAGGTCTTCTTTGTCGCATCTTCCTGTTTATGATTCACCAAATGTTTTCTATGGGTGAAAGATCTGGACTGCAGGCTGCAGTACCCTGATCCTTCTTCTACGCAGCCATGATGTTGTAATTGATGCAGTATTTGGTCTGGCATTGTAATGTTGGAAAATGCAAGGTCTTCCCTGAAAGAGACGAAGTCTGGATGGGAGCATATGTTGTTCTAGAACTTGGGTATACCTTTCAGCATTGATGGTGCCTTTCCAGATGTGTAACCTGCTCATGCCACATGCACTCATGCAACCCCATATCATCAGAGATGCAGGCTTCTGAACAGAGCACTGATAACAACTTGGGTTGTCCTTGTCCTCTTTAGTTCGAATGACATGGTGTCCCAGTTTTCCAAAAAGAACTTCAAATTTTGATTCGTCTGACCACAGAACAGTTTTCCACTTTGCCACAGCCCATTTTAAATGAGTCTTGGCCCAGAGAAAACGCCTGTGCTTCTGGATCATGTTTAGATATGGCTTCTTTTTTGACCTATAGTGTTTTAGCTGGCAACAGCGAATGGCATGATGGATTGTGTTCACCGACAATGTTTTCTGGAAGTATTCCTGAGCCCATGTTGTGACTTCCATTACAGTAGCATTCCTGTATGTGAAACAGTGCCATCTAAGGGCCCGAAGATCACGGCATCCGGCCTTGACCCTTACGCACAGAGATTGTTCCAGATTCTCTGAATCTTCTGATGATATTATGTACTGTAGATGATGATAACTTCAAACTCTTTCCAATTTTTCTCTGAGAAACTCCTTTCTGATATTGCTCCACTATTTTTTGCCACAGCATTGGGGGAATTGGTGATCCTCTGCCCATCTTGACTTCTGCTCTTTTTATACCCAATCCTGTTGCCAATTGACCTAATAAGTTGCAAATTGGTCCTCCAGCTGTTGCTTATATGTACATTTAACTTTTCTGGCCTCTTATTGCTACCTGTCCCAACTTTTTTGGAATGTGTAGCTCTCATGAAATCTAAAATGAGCCAATATTTGTCATGACATTTCAAAATGTCTCACTTAGAACATTTGATATGTTATCTATATTCCATTGTGAATAAAATATAAGTTTATGACATTTGTAAATTATTCCACTCCTCTTTTACTCACAATTTGTGCAGTGTCCCAACTTTTTAACATCGGGTTTGTTGATATTTTTGTCGGTCAAGTGTGAAATGTGTGAGTAAGCTTTGCATCGACAAATTTGAGAAAAAAAAAAACAAAAAAAAAAAAAGGTTTCATTCCTCTGCAAAAGCAGAGGGGCTCAATTATTGGATAATGACCTAGGAAACATGACTGCAGGAAGAAACGATCACCCGCTTTTGTTCCCTCGCCCATCCACGCAGAGGAGTGAATATCCTGCAGCGACTACAGCCCTTTATGATCGAGAGAACGAAGAAGCATCCAGAGGGAATGAAAAAGAGAGAGATTTACTGAAGGCTTGAGTACAGGAAGCAGATATATGAATTATTACTGCTATGGAAAAAGAAAAAGTCATGCTATAGATTGACGCAGATTTCACACCTATAGCATGGCAGTGAAATTTGCTCGGGTATTGCAGATACTAAGAAAATTGAAAAAGCTTTGCAGATTCAACTCGTCATAATAAGGTCCTGATTTTCTTGCTTTATCTTTGACTTGCTTGTGTATGAAGCTGTAATTTGGTTAGGGGGGAAATGTCCTGAATCAGCAGGCTGGGTCAAACATGAGATTAAATACACTGATAAAACTTGGTTTCCACAGCAGCCTCGTTAAGCCTGAGCCTAATTAGCATGTCCGTGTTGATCAGTGTAAGAAATAGCTGTGTGTAAATGTGTGATACACAGATGTGTGTGCAGTATGTGTGTGAGGCTCCCACAGGGACGGCTTCAGGAGAAGGGTTTTTTACACAGAAACACAGGAATGTTGTTTTTTTGTTTTTTCACAGGAACAACTGTGAAAAGGAAAAATCTAACTCAAACTTGCTGTATATTTTAAGATCTATTTATTCATTGACTTGTGAAAAGTTTATTAGTTGCTTCAGCTGGAGGAACAATAGCATAATATACAATAACATTTAGACATTTAGAAGTTTGAGGTCAGATAATATTTAACACATTTTTTTATTTACCAAGAATGTGTTTATTTAACCAAGGGACAGTAAAGCAATTTTACAAAAAAAATTTTTTTTTAATAATAATGAAAAAAAATGTATTGGGGTTTTCAAAGAAATATTCAGCAGCAATGTCAATAATAATAAGAAATATTTTTGAATGTTTTTATGTATGAAAATGTTTATTTAAAAATTCATATGTATTATTTTATAAATTATATTGTTGTATTAAAGACAAAATATGCATTCAAATGTTTTATTATGGAAATAATTTTATTAAGCATTTAATAACAAATCATCCTTCTGCAAGAAGGAATATTCCTTGACGTAAACTAACTGTATGTATGTAAGCATGGCATTGAGTCTATATTGACCAATCAGAATCTAGGACCAGAACTATTGTTTTTGTCACTCTCATTTCAGTCCATTTTAAATCATATAAACTACTGCGTGCGTTATCTATTTCTCAGGTTCAGCTTTCCCTCTACACTTACCTGTCGGCAGAATTCATTGGCACCGCCACCATCTACAGCACCATCCGTCGTGTGGGCACCGTCCTGCAGCTCATGCACACCCTCAAGTACTACTACTGGGCCAGCAACCCCCTGGAAAGTAGCGGTATCACCCTAAAGGCTTGGGTGAGTCTTCAAACATGTCTATTTGTAGAGTTTACCACCTCACAGGAATCTTTTACCCTTCAAGTTATACAGTGCTGAATAGTTGCCCATTGTTTTACAGGATCAGGTAGTTAAATTTGCCTTAATGAAATCCCTAGATGGTGAGATCTCAAAATACCACCGAGGAAATAAACATGTTCTGGGAACAGCTGAGCGGTTCAGAAGTCTTCACACACTCTAACCATGTTGTGTTAGGGTGGATTGTGTGTCTACATAAAGACAGCTAGCAATATTATGCATGAATGAATCTTGAAACTCTGCCCACTCTTTTTTTTCCCCTCTGTCTCGGTCTATTTTTGTATCCTGTGCACTTTTGTGCCTCAGACTTTTGTTCTCTCTTGGTGCTCATCTTCATTCTAAATGACTTTTTCTCTGTCTCTGTCTTCAGTGTTTCCCAGTTTCCTTGCCCTTCCCCATTTTCTCATTCTCTTATTTCTTTTCTCATTCTCTTGCCGGCTGTAGTTCTTCTTTCATGAGTTACTGCTTCCTTTTCACTGTTTTTCCCAAATGCCACATGCAAAATCTGTCAGCTGTTCCATCTGTTTGCCATCTCTCTTTTTCTCCATCCTGGCCTGTCATTCCCAGAGGTGAGTCTCTGCGTTAGATAGATGGTATAGTGATGCTTTAAAGTCTGAAGTGATTGATTTGTAGCATTCAACATCTATAACAGCCTCGTGATGGGTTTCACTGAGTCGGCTGTAAGCAGTAATGATCTGACAAGCTTATATACTTTTCTCATTATCCCCAGTTTACATGTGAAATTAAAATATTAAATGTATTTAAAAAGCTAATGCAGCAAAATGCTGGTGCGATATTTGATTATGGGAAAGAAGCAAATAAAATGGTATTATATATTAAATGCATTGATATACATTTAAATGTTCTTGCTGATTCTGAATAAATACTGTTTTGTATATAGTGTACAAATGAAAAACAAAACACTAATCACATGATAACAGCAAAGGAACACTACTGTTCAAAATTTGACATGGAAGGCTGCATTTATTTGATCCGAAATACAGTAAACTAGTAAAATTGTGAAATATTATTACAATTTCTATTTGATTATGTTTTAAAATGTTATTTATTTTTCTCATGGCAAAGCTGAAGTCTTCATTTTCACATTACCCTTCAGAATTCATTCTAATATGCTGATTTGGTGCTTAAGAAACATTTCTAGTTATTTTAATTATTAGTGTTGAAAGGTTTGTTGAACAGAGAGTTCAAAGCAACATAATTCATTTGAAATAGAATAATTGTTACAATTCCTCTCACTTTTGATCATTTGTGTGCATCCTTATTAGTTGAGCTATTTTAAATTACTAAAACAAACAAAAGTAACTTTGTTTTATATATATATATATTATAATATATATATATATATATATATATATATATATATATATAACGATGCACTGATATTAAAATTTTGGCCTAATTTGTAAAGTAAATTAAATGAAAAGCAAAAACACACACAAAAAAAAGTTTTAATTGTTGTAAGTGAATTTAATCCTCCATAGAAAGTACAGTATGAGAAATGTATATTAATTTTAAGAATTACCAAAGATTACATTTAGAAAGTTTAAAGATGTACTTTAAGTGAAGATGAGAACAAAGGTCATTTAAAATATATATATATTTTTTTTTGGATTCTTAGTTTGGTAAAAACTGTGCATATGCTACGGTTTTGGATGTTGTCCATTATATTCTATAGTGGATGTACTGAGTGGCTTATTTAGATAAGTTCTTCCCGTCCCTGTGTACTTCAGATAACACTGTGACTTGTGCCTGCTTATCTCTGTTAGATGCAGAGCTCGTATCACCATGGCAACCCTGTTGCCCTTCCCATGATGCTGCACGGGTCTGTCACCCATAGAGCGAGTGTGTTTGTTTCCATGTAACATAGTGTTAATTTAGACTTAACTGTATTTTAAAAGTCAAATGATTAAATATATGTAAATGAACAAGCTTTGGCAGACAAAAACAGCTTTAATCTATTTCTAATTGCTTCTTCCACAAGCATTCATTTGCATATCTGTAAGCACATTTTGTCTTGCCAGAGTCCGTGACAACTATTTTGTTGTATTCTTGCATATGCATCGGATCTGTGATGATAACAGGCATTGACTGATCATCTCAACTGGCCTTGTTTTGACCCTTGGGATGCTGCTGAACACTTTGGGACACACATGCACTGATCCAAAACAAATCTCTTCCTCTGCACCCGGGCATCAGTTCTCTCACTGCACCAAATCATTGCAGCTGGGAAAGGTTCAAGGGATGTACAATGGATACAAGTAGACCTTGAACATGTTTGTAGGAGTACAAACGCTTACGCAGTCAGAGCGCTTGTGTGTGTAATTACACACAGACTGCTGAACTGCAGGGCAATTGGCGTCACACACCTGATGGCTGGAGATGGGAAGGCCGCTGACCTGCTTCATTACATCACACACGTCCACTGAGCTTTTCTGTTACACTTTGGCTTACCATACAGAAAAGTGGATGTGAATTTTTCATGGCAGCTTTGTAACGTTCTGGGTGCTCAGGTTCAATAAAGATGAAGGAGTATGCATGTGTGTCTATTTAAGAAAGATAGTTTGAGATTGTAAAAAAAGAGATGGTAAGAGAGAGCTAGAAATAGGGTGGTTGTGTGTTTGAAATGGGGTTGGTGTGTCGTTTAGGGGGTTTGTATTCCCTAAGCTGCATCGTAAGTGCTGTTTTTGTTTTTCTTGGGCTTTGTGTGTCGCTGTACTGAATTCTGTTCTTACCAATTGCAAGAAACCTGGAGCTTTGACTTGCGGCTTTTCCCTCGTCCCTGAGCATTTTTTTTTTTTTATTAAGTTTTTGTTTGTTCATTAATAGCTGGGTTACGTGAAAATCACTGTGATTTTTAGCTGTTAGTTTTGTAAAATATACTAAACTAATACAGCTAATTTCAACATTATCTTAAACGTAGAATTAGGACTCAAATTGAATATTAAATATATGAAGGATCTCTCTTATATTTAATTGCCATACGCAGGTGTTTATTATGATTTTAGATGTGTGCAACCCATGTAATTGTTGTAAATCACTGTGTTTTCTTACAGATGGTCCACGGCCCTCTCAGAAGGAGATTATATCCCTGCGGGCGTTCATGCTTCTTTTCCTCAAACAGCTCATTCTCAAGGTGAGACAGTAACAATATCATAAGTATATAGTCCAACTACAATTTATTCAGACACCTTCAACATTTCACAGTTTATTCACTGTAGTTTAGTAAATGGTAATAAAATATGACTAACACATTTTAAACTGTGCCAGAACAAATTAATCTTGATAATGTCAGATAACTTTACTAGACATGTATGTGATGCATAAGGACGAATAGCATCATCTGTCAAATTTAAGTATCCAATTAGATCATACAATATAGTCAACCAGTACAAGCAATACATCATTTTGTTCAGTCTGTGGTGTAAAAAGGTCCCATTAGCAATTAAAGAAAAACACTTAAGCAAAACATGGTCAGGTCAAAGTGTCGAGGTTTTTGGGTAAAATATGTCAGTTTACTTTATTTTGCTATCCTCCCTTACATTAATACACTTTAGTGGACTGGTCATCCATAAAATCAAATTATTTTTTTTTTTTTTTTTACTTTATGTAAATAAGGATAGCAAAGTAAAGTAAAGTGTGACATAT
>NW_020524276.1:0-10000 GCF_003368295.1 Carassius auratus
CAGCGCAGTTTGAGTGAGTGGGGTCAAGAGGCAAGCTGGTTAGCTCTGTCTGACTGGTGTGTGTGACTCACAGTAAAGACTTTCTCTGGCTCGCCGCGCGCACGCATGTTTGTGTCATGAATCTGTTTGAGAACCATCCACGCCTCGTCGTGCTTTCCTATCTGGACATGAGAGAAAACACATAAAGGCAAGTCAAGCTTATGTACACAGCACTTCACAATACACATCGTTTCAAAGCAGCTTTACAGAAAATTATAAACGTCATGTTTATAATATCTCAGTATCATTATATCTCATTGTCAAGTTCATCAGATTAGACCTTGATGATAAAAGAGTTACATTCTGCGATGATGTAAACAATCAACAGTTTAAACAATACAAACAATTTGCCATCACAGGAATAAGTTACATTTGAAAATATATTATTTAAATTGGAATAATTTTTCACAACAAAAATGACTTTTAAAAACCACAACGAAATCACCAAAACACGAACTTAAATTAATATAAATTATAAAACTATTTAAAAATTTTACACTTTAGAACTAAAATATAAAAATATATATTTAAAAAATAAAAAAATGTATATTAAAAAATTATATAATAAAATATAGTAATAAACAACAACAACAATGATAATAATAATAATAATAATGATAGTAAAATAACAATTTCACGCACGCACGCCTCCAGCATATACACACACACACACGCGCACACACACACACACACACACGTGCACACACACACGCACACACACTCGTTACCTCCAGGTAGAAGCGTGGACTCTCTGGCATGAATGTGAGCGCCACAACCGCAGAGACGCAGGGCAGAGCGCAGACGACCACAAACACACGCCAGCTGTGGAACTGATACGCTGAACCCATGCTGAAACTCCAGCCTACACACACACACACACACACACACACACACACACACACAGCAGTTAACAACCACAAACATTCACCAACATTGAACACTGGAGTAATGATGCACAGGAATAGATTTCATTTTAATATATACTCACTTATATTTAAATAGTAATAACATTTCATAGTATTACTGTTTTTACTGTATTTTTCATTAAAGGGGGGGTGAAATGCTATTTCATGCATACTGAGTTTTTTACACTGTTAAAGAGTTGGATTCCATGCTAAACATGGGCAAAGTTTCAAAAATTAAGTTGTACGTTTGAAGGAGTATTTCTGTTCCAAAAATACTCCTTCCGGTTTGTCACAAGTTTCGGAAAGTTTTTTTCGAGTATGGCTCTGTGTGACGTTAGATGGAGCGGAATTTCCTTAAATGGGTCCTGAGGCACTTCTGCCGGAAGAGTGCACACTCCCGTATAGCAGAGCACTGAGAGCACAACAGACTTCACTGATCAGAGCGAGAGCGTCACGAAAAGTCACAAAAGAAGTGTGTTTTTGGTTGCCAGGGCAAGACAACCCTGCACAGATTACCAAAAGAGAAACAGCATTAAGGGACCAGTGGATGGAGTTTATTTTTACAGAGGATCAACGGAGTTGTGCAAGTGTTTTTGTTTGTTCCCCTGCATTTCGAAGATGCTTGCTTTACAAACAAGGCCCAGTTTGACGACGGATTTGCGTATCGTTTATTTCTTAAGGATAATGCAGTCCCAACGAAAAAGGGTCACGATCGTGTGTTGGAACCGCAGGCGGTGAGTAAAACTGCTTCAAATATCTCTGTGTTGTTAACTTAGCTATCGGCGCATAAGCACATCAAGTAAACAACATGCGATGTTGTCATCAAACTGCACTTTCCACATGTACAGCTTAAAAAAAAAAAAAAAAAAAAAAAAAGACGACATAAAGTGGAACTTAGTCATTTTCCAAAACCGCTAAGCAAATATATACAGTTTCAGTACATACCCACATAGAGACGTCGCTGCTGATGCTGCTCTTGTTAAATTTCAGCCTCTGGATCTGATTCTGGATCTGATAAATATACGCTGAATCTGACTGTTAGCCATGGTTTGTTTTGGATGGTTTTTTCTTCACGGTAATGTCACAGCTTCCAAACACTCTCAACTCAAAAGTCTATTCGCGTTCGTGATTCTTTAGCTCCGCCCACACGTCACGCCTCCAGCCGCTCGTGTTTTTCCGGGAAAAATCGGTACAGACTATCTTTCTCTTATGAATATAATAAAACTAAAGACTTTTTGGAGTTATGAAGGATGCAGTACTACTCTATAGGTACTCAAGATTAACAGGATATTGAGTGAAAACCAGCATTTCAAACCCCCCCCCCACCCCTTTAAATAAATGCATCCCTGGTGAGCAGAAGTGACTTCTTTCAGAAACATTACAACTCTTAGTGACCTCAACCTGTTGAATGTTAGAACAGAAGAAATGTAAATGCCCAAAGCCACTTACACTTTTTTTTTAGGAAAATGAATGTTTGTTGCAAATGTGCTTGTTCTGTGTTACTCGTGACATTCAACTTTGACCTGTTGTTTGAAATGTATTGAGACTATTTATTATTATATTATTATTATTATTTATGTACAATTTACAGGCAAAAGACATCTATGACAAAAATAAATAAAATGGCATTACTCGTAAAATGATGGTCTCATAATATTGTTATACTTTGATATGTTCAATGTTCAGTGTTCAATGTTCCAACGTTTCAACGTTTCAATGTTTCAATGTTTCAATGTTTCAATGTTTCAATGTTTCAATGTTCCAATGTTTCAATGTTTCAATGGTGATGCCATTAAACGCACTGTATTACCATAGTAACATCCCCAAGACAAACGTATGTCCAAAATGCCATACTTTTTAAATGCATCATTGATATAATACTATAATTTTTAATAAAATATTTAAATTACATTTTATTTTTATGTTTTAATTTTATTTCTAGCCAGATGTTTTGGAATGTTGTTTTGGTTTTGCCATTTGTATTCTTCTTATTATTTTTTTCATTTATTTAAATTTTTTAAATGCTTATATTTTTTTATTAAGTTTTACTTTGTTTTGGTTATTTTTAAAGTGGTTTTTTAAAATGTGAAATATTGCCTTGGCAACAACTGTAGCTGAAGTTTTTTGAATTCATTAGATTTCATTAACTTGAAGCAATGGAATATTTGTATGTTTTATTTCCTGGACAGTACCATGGCATTTTTTGGTTTTGTTTGTAACACAAGCAAATGCGGTTCAGTACGCAAGTGGTTTTCCACAAAAGCCTTTGAGAAGCCTCTGAGACTGAATTTCACAGTGAATAAGTTTGTTTGGGTATATGTGTGTGTGTGTGTGTGTGTGTATGTGTGTGTGTGAAGAGGAGTCTATTAAGCATGCCTGCAGGAGTAATACTGCTGAAAAACACTCTCACTGAAAAATAATCATTAAAGTTGGTATCATTTTCCACATGGCTGCTGTTCTCTGACGCTGCGCAGAATGTCTAGCGGCACCATATGGTGTGTGTGTGTGTGTGTGTGCGTGTGTGTGTGTGTGTGTGTGTGTGTGTGTGTGTTTGATTCAGACTCAGAGAAACAATGAGCGATGGAGCCGAGCGTGATGCTTACAGGACAGCTGCAGGGCAATGGAGAGTACAAATGAAGATGCCTTAGAGGACAGAAAGGCCTTAGAGCAGAAAACATGGCTTAAAGGCAGATTCTGTTTCTCGCGTGTCACTTCAGAGCCTTCAGCAGGATGTTCACAGAAAAGCACCTTAGAAGTAGTGGATATGATTTGTGCAACATATTAAGAGATTTCTGAAGATGACTTTCTCATGTGTGTCAAACAAAAGTTTTTCTACTTGTAACCTCCAAAAAAATAAATAAATGCATGCTAAATGAAAATGCGAAAAAAATTCAATTTTTAAATTAAGTTTAACAGTAGTAAACAATAATAATAATAAAAATAATATATATACATATATATAATATTTTTATGTGTGTGTGTGTGTGTATATATATTTACAGTGCAGACCAAAATTTGGAAACATTACTATTTTTAATGCTCATTTTTAATACTATTTTTAAATGCTCATCAAACCTGCATTTATTTGATCAACAATACAGAAAAAACTGTAATATTGTGAAATATTATTACAACTTAAAATAATAGTTTTCTATTTGAATATACTTTTAAAAAAATAATTTATTCCTGTGATGCAAAGCTAAATTTTCAGCATAGAGAGAAAAAAAAATTACTGACCCCAAATTACTGACCAGTAGTGTATATTGTTATTACAAAATATTAATATTTTAAAAACATAGCTTCTTTTCTTTCTTTTTTATTCATCAAAGTATCCTAAAAAAGTATCACATGTTCTGAAAAAATATTAAGCAGCAGAACTGTTTCCAACTTTGATAATGAATCATCATATTAGAATGATTTCTAAAGGATCATGTGATAATGATCCTAAAAATTCAGCTTTGCATCACAGAAATAAATGATCATTTAAAGTATAATACATTTAAAAACAATTATTTTAAATTGTAATAATATATCACAATATCACTGGTTTTTCTGTAGTTTTGATCAAATAAATGCAGGCTTGATGAGCAGAAGAAACTTCTTTCAAAAACATAAAAAATAGTAATGTTTCCAAACTTTTGGTCTGTACTGTATATATATATATGCACACACACACATATAAAAAAATGTAAATTAATATGCAAGAATGTAATGTAAGAATATGTATATATATTCTTTATAAAAAAAATGAACACACATACATGTAAACATATTACATCCTTAAAGCTGCTCATTTACTCTCACTCCATCTGTATGCTATCCATCCTAAACAACATAAAAGATCACAAAAACAGTGTCCCAGCGAGAGCACACTGGAAACTAGGAGTCAAAGCTGCCTTCAAGTGCTCTTACATCTCGGAGGAGATCACACCGAGCTAAGGCTCATCTCAGACGTTTCTCTTAATATTCTGTAGGAAAAACACTCACTACAGGACTGCAGCACAGCACTGTGTGTGTGTGTGTGTGTGAGGAACAACCCCGTGGGTTTGTGTTTATCAGTCACCATAGAGAAGCTCATTATATAGATTATGTGTGTAATGGAGTGTGTTCTACAGAAACACACCAGAGAACAAAAGTTGGAGATTGTGTCTAAAATTTTAACCAACTTTATGTTTGCCAAGTGCAGAACACACACACACACACACACACACACTAAAGCAGTTTCACGGGCACTAAAGTCCTTCACCTGCCTCTCGCTGTGCTCCTGCAGTGATGGAGTCATTGCGGCAGAACCGTTTGGACACACACCGCTGCCTCCTGACCACTAAAAACAGTGCTAAAACAAGAGACGCTAATCAATTGACCTCAATTACACACAGTATCTCGCAGAGGAGCTGCAGCGCCGTTATTTCTGCTCCTGTTTACACTCTCCCACCGAAAAACACCCATCATCCTCCGCTCCTAATGAGATGATGAAGGACACACAGGCTCCCTCCCGCAGGATCAGTTATGTGCAATCAGCACAAACATTTGTCTCATTCTGCACAAACTGCATCATGTTCGGTGTCGATGTGTAATATTATCTGCTAGAGGATAGCACCATCTCATGTGTTAATAAAATACATAATGATTTACAGGAAGAAACCATCTAGAATCAACCGCCGAACCCAAACAATATTATATTATATTATATTATATTATATTATATTATATTATATTATATTATATTATATTATATTATATTATATTATATTATATTATATTATATTATATTATAAATATTAAATAATAATATAATAAAGTAAACATTTTACAAAATGTAATAAAATATAATGTATTTACATTATTTATAATACTAAATAAAATGTACATTATTAATATATATCTTTATATTTTCTTTAAAAAGCTACATCATAAGTAATATTAATACATGTATAATTTATACTGTATACATAGTTTTCTTAGATCAAGAAAATATATATTAATACATAAATACACTCACATTATTTTATATAGATTTATTTTTAATTTAATTTAATTTTAATTTACATTATTTATATCTTTAAATGCATGTGTTTTTATATATAAAACATTATATATATATATATATAAATAAATATATATGTATATATATATATCATATATATATATCAATTGTATTACATTTTAAAATATATTTACATTATGTATATATACACATACAGAATTATATATTTACATAAACATATAAATATACATAATATAAGAGAGTTTATTTGCAAGAAAAGATTACTCGTTTTTTTATTTCCAAAATTAATGTTTTTATTATATTATCATGTTTTATTGTTTTAGATAACTGTATTTTTTTTTGTTATTTTTTAAATAATCAAAATAACTCGACTGCAGTTATATTGAGATTAATTGGAATAAACAATGAAAAAATATGATTTTGAATATATATATATATACACATACATAACTATTTGAAAATCTGGAATCTGAGGATGCCAAAAAATCTAAATACTAAGAAAATCATCTTTAAAGTTGTCCAAATGATAACATAAAATGATAAAATATAAATTAAGTTTTGATATATGCATTAATTAAATGTATGTTATTTAAAACTATTTACAGCAAAATGCCACTTAGCAACTTCTCAGAACACCCTATCAACCATTTAAACGCATTAAAACACCACCAAAAATCTATTTTATATGTGCATTCTGCGTGCACAAGTACAGTATATGATTCTTTATTTACTCATATGAAAATGGAAACTAAGCTGTAGCCGCTGTGGTTGATGAATGTGAAGTGATCAGTGATGTCCAGCAGAAGCAGAGCTGTCACTCACCGTAGTGTGGGATGATGGCCCAGGCCATGGCCGAGGCGTAGATCCCCCCCACCATCCAGAACATGCAGAGCCAGCTCAGGTGTTCACCGCGCTTCTCACGGGCCAGAAACTCTGCAAAGTACGAGAACACGATGGGAACCGCACCACCAATCCTGCAGAGAAATTATGACATATTATATTTCTCAGCATCATTCCTCCAGTCTTCAGTGTCACATGATCTTCAGAAATCATTCTAATAACTGATTTGCTGCTAAATTAACATTTCTGATTATTATCAATCTTGAAAACAGCTGTCCTGCACAATATTTT
Organism: Carassius auratus; assembly: GCF_003368295.1. Lineage (NCBI taxonomy): Eukaryota > Metazoa > Chordata > Actinopteri > Cypriniformes > Cyprinidae > Carassius > Carassius auratus. The sequence goes on from NW_020524276.1 coordinate 7,084, forward strand.
GGGGAAACTGTGACACATTTCATTTTTTAGGATTCACAGATGATTAGAAAGTTCAAAGAACTGCATTTATTTGAAACAGAAATATTTTGTGACATACATAATTGTCTTTCATGTCTCATTTGATCAGTTTAATGCATGCTTAATAAATCTATTTTCTTTTTCTTTTTTTCTTCCTTTCTTCCTTCCTTTCTGTTTTCCTTCCTTCCTTCCTTTCTTTCTTCCTTCCTTCCTTCCTTCCTTCCTTCCTCCCTTTCTTTCTTTCTTTCTTTCTTCCTTCCTTCCTTCCTTCCTCCCTTCCTTTCTTTCTTTCTTTCTTTCTTTCTTTCTTCCTTCCTTCCTTTCTTTCTGTCTTCCTTCCTTCCTTCCTTTCTTCCTTCCTGTCTTCCTTCCTTTCTTTCTTCCTTTCTTTCTTTCTTTCTTTCTTTCTTTCTTTCTTTCTTTCTTTCTTCCTTTGTCTTCCTTCCTTCCTTCCTTCCTTTCTTTCTTTCTTTCCTTCTTCATTGACCCCAAATGTTTTAAACAGCAATGTAATTAAAATTATTTAAATGAAATAAATATTTTAATTATTTTGTATTAATAATATCAATCAACAGCTTTATAAAATCTACTTAGAATTGAATATTTTGTCTCTCTTTATAATTATTATATTTATACACATCCATCATTTGAGGTAGAAATCTTTTGTAACATTATAACGTTTAATCAATTTATAACATTTTATAATATGTTCTTAATCTTGACCTAAATATAATAATGACTAATTCATTATTATAGTAACCATTATTTGCTAGCTTATATCGATACATCTAATCTAATTATCACCACGTAAACCAAGCAAGCATCAGAAATGGATGAAAAAATATAATAATTATAATCTTAACAGAGAATAAATGAAACAAACAAATATATCAATGTAAATAAATGATCATATAAATTCAGCACAGTTGAAGATGAATTAGTAGTGCATAGCTATTTTTGAACATGCTCTTAATTTGTGGTCAGTCGGTGTGACCTTTGACCTCTGTTTGAGACGGACTGCAGTGACTGAGTCTGGAGTCACTGCTCTGCTGCAAGGACAGGAGACCACGCTGAAATTCAATTAGCAATAAAACCCCCTCTCTTGCTCTCTCTCTCTCTCTCTCTCTCTCTCGGTCACTCTCTCTGCTCTTAAGTGTTGGGTCTGTGCCAGGATGTTAAAACAACTGTGACACTGCAGAAGTGCTTGAAGAGAGACGACGTCTGCCTGACTGAGAGCGAGTGTGTCTCTCAGAGCGGTTCAGTTCTGTTTTTATTATATCAGTCGTAGTCGGATGTGGGATATTCCTGCTGATGCAATTAGTGATCCAATATTTATTCAAAGGAACAAAATGTCTATGCTAGAATTTATTTAGCACATGCATAGTTATCTAAAAATATCATTTACAGCATTTGATCCATATATGCATAAAATTAGCGACAGATTTATTTATCATGACATGCAACATTGCAACTTTGTCAAAATGATGCATTCAGTTGCTTAACAGTAGTTTGTTAAATATTGCATTAGATCATCATACATCAATTTCACAATGAAATCAAAGGCTTATTTCAAGTGTGGGCCAAAAAATCAAGTTCAATAAAATGATCACTTTAATGTTAAAATCACTAAATATATATATATATATTAGTGGTGTCAAACTATTAATCGTGATTAATTGCATCCAAAATAAAGGTTTTTGTTTACATGATATACAGTATGTGTGTATACTTTGTATATGTATTATGTATATACTGTATAAATACAAACTCATGCATGCATATATTTAAGGAAAATATGCTATGTTTATAAATTAAATATATTTATATATAATATAAAATATAAGAATATGATTATAAATGTATACATTTAAATATTTTCAAAATAGATATACTGTATGTGTGTGTATTTATATACTATATACTATATATATATATATATATATATATATATAGCACACATATAAAATGTAAACAAAAACTTTTACTTAGGATGCAATTAATAGCGATTAATCATTTGACAGCACTATATATATATATATATATATATATATATATATATATATATATATATATATATATATATATATATATATATATATACATATATAGTCAGTTATTTGTGGCTTGACTGTGCACTTATGCTTTTACTGGGAATGCTGGGAAATGGTAAGTAACTTTATTGCTATTCTTTTACAGTACAGAAAATGCATTCATTTAAAATTATAATACATTTAATGCATATTTTATGCATAATTATTTAAAAAATTCCATGCATAAATAAATGCATGCATAAATTTAAACTTCATATGACCAATGCAAATTGATTGCACCATAATTCTCTAATTGACTCTGATAGAGAGTGTTCCTGACTGAAATCCTGAGCTTTTTCCTGCCTTTTATTTTAGCCCTTAAGTTTACTTTTTTGTTGTTCTTAATGGTGCAGAAACGACATGCTTCACCTTTAAGGCGAGAAACTACGATACATGAAAATCCTTTTTTTCATACACTGTTCAATTTTGAGACTAGTGCAAAGAAAACATCTAAAACACATTTAAGTGTTTACTTTATTGCACTGAATCTATATGCATCTGTACATTTCAATGCATGGATTTTATTCAATGCACTTGGCTTTGTTCAAGTGTTATTTTAGTATCACTGATACACTAGTACAGTTTTTCTTAACATTTTTACAAATTTTATTTTCTTTTTATTCAGTTTTCACTTTAACTTTAGTTCAAGTTTCAGTAGCTTTGTTGTTTTTGTCATTTATAAATATTTCCTTTATGTCTGTTTCTTCATTTTAGTTTATTTGGTTTTAGGTATTTTAGCACTTCAGTTTAAACTAAATGAAAATGTAAAAAAAATATGAAAATGTTTGCCTTGGCAACAAGCTGAATTA
>NW_020524276.1:15000-68923 GCF_003368295.1 Carassius auratus
AGATTTATCACTAAAAAAGAATTATATAATAAATTATATTATATATTAATTTATTTTCACCTTGATAAATGTGATGCTGCTTTAGAATCTAGCATAAAATATGTTATTAAATTATCCATGCAAATTTGTTATTAAAATTATATGCATTATTCAACATCAGCTATAAAAGTACAAAAGTATTAAATAACTAAATAGTAAATATTATTTAAAGCATTACATAATATACAGTACATATTAAAACAACTACAATATATTCTTATAGTCTACATTACTTCTATTTTGGTCTTTTCTTTTTGTAAACCATGATAACTTGTCAAATCTGGTAAATAATTCACTTAAAGAAATTTAATTATTTGATTTATTCAATATTTATAATAGCAGTGATAAAATGTACTGTCATTGTTAAAAAAATGTTACATATTATTTATAAACATTAAATATTATATAATAAGTATTGTAAAATACGAACGAATATTGAATGAAATGGACCAACAGGTATATTTACAGTCAGCATTGCTCTTGTTTTATTTTTTAAACTCTGTGGGATTTGAAGCAAAGCCTGTGTGTGAATGATAAGAGAACATGAGAGTTAATCAAGTCTGAGTGAAGAATATTGATCTGCATCTGCATGAACCAATCACAGAGAAAGAGACGTCATTCTTTGATTAACAACTACACTTAGTCAAATGAACATGCAAATGCAGTACTGTACATTGTTTGATGAAATCAGGATATGAGCTCTGCATTGCTGAACAACCACACGAATCATAAAATATCTGTTTCACCATATATCCTGCACAGACATGATGCAATAAGTTTCCAGTGACCAGTCTTTTTCCTGTCCTTGTTGAAAGACAAAAGCTTTTGTGCAAAAAAAACCAACTATGGTCATATCATACACACAGAGAGAAACATCTTCACTCAATTCATCAAAATAAAAAGCTGCTTTAACTTGAAGAAATTGTGGAAGAAATATATTAGTATTGAACAGCATAATTTATCTCTCAAAATAATAAATAATAAAATAAAATAAATAAAAATAATAATAATAATACTATCACACATTTTTCAAAAAAAAATTCCCATGTTTTAATTTAAACAGTAAACCTCTGTTGTGCAGACCTTTATATAGGGCCCTAAAAATTGCAGCCTAATTTTTGTTACACATTTAATACACTTTGCACAGTTGTATTTTGGGAAATCAGTTAATTGGTTATGCTTTCTGATTACTATAATTTAATGTAAACTTTAAAAAAAAAATAATAATTTGGGAGCAAAAAAATAAAAATAAAAAATACATCATGTGGCAACTACCAAAGCAACCTAAAATCCTGGTAAAAGACCCCAGTGTTCAACTAATAACTGACCGAAACACACACATTCCTCTTAAATAGACTAAAATCTACCCACACATGTGCTGCTCTACCTGCTGCCAAAACAATAAACTCATCCAGACCCAAAGAGATCATCGAACAATACAACGACAGTCACTGCCCACACACACACACACACACACACACACACACACACGCATTCATACAAGCACGAACCTTCAAACAAGCACGACACAGAATGATATCGCTGGCAAACGCCACCCAACCACCCACATTACACACCATATACAAGCCCTCACACACACACACACACACACACACACACATTACAAGGAAAAAACCCTTCATTACATCAAAGGGCGTAAAAAAGCAGCTTGTCGTCTTTACTGCATGTGAATACAGACAGAAACGTGTGGGTACAAAGACAGAGATGAATAATAGAAGCTCTGCTCAACTCCTACAGACTCCAGCTCAAGATTACAGAGGTGCATTCACTAGTTTGGGTTTGTCGGTGCCTTATTAGAAAAATCTTTATAAGAAGTCTCTTCTGCCCAATAATGCTGTATTTATTTGCTCAAAATACAGTAAAAATGTTGAAATATTATTACAATTTCAAATAACTGTTTAATATTTGACTATATATTAAAGTGTAATTTATTTCGTATTTTCAGCATCATTTCTCCAGTCTTCAGTGTCACATGATCTTCAGAAATCATGAAAATATGATGATTTACTGCTCAAGAAACATTTCTGATTATTATCAATGTTGAAGACTGTGCTGCTTCATGTTGTTGTGGAAATCATTACATATAATATTACATTACATTACATAATATATATATATATATATATATATATATATATATATATATTATTTGTATTTTAATGCTTATTAAAGTAATAACTGGTTTTGTGATTTTGCTCATTTTAATGTGAGATCAAGAGTCAACTTGATTTGGCAATAAAAAACAATTGTTTAATATACAAAACTAAACATTAATAAACATTTTATAAACTGAGAAAGATTTTTTTAAAATACATTTTATAGGGCCCTATTATTGTAAATATTTTAATTAACTAGTAAAGTTAACTGATTAGACATCATTTTTAAAAATTAAACCTCTAAAACTGAATCTAGAAAAATAAAATCGAAAGCATAAAATTTGGTAAAAAATAAAAACGGATTACATAAGGTCCTAAAACTGTCAATTTTTGTCAAACTTTTAAGAAATTGTTCCTAAATTTTATAAATTTTGTGAAAACAGTTAATTAGACAATTTAACCATTAAAATTGACTCTGAAACCTAAAGCAGAACAAAATTGGCATAATGTGGCAACTTAAAATATGTGACCCTGGACCACAAAATCAGTCATAAGGTTAACTTTTTAAAATTTGAGCTGTATACATCAGCTGAATAAATAATCTTTCCACTGATACATGGTTTGTTAGAATAGGATAATATTTGATCGAGATATAACCATTTGAAAATCTTGAATCTGAGGGTGCAAAAAAATGAAGTTCATAGCAATGCATATTAATAATCAAAAATTAAGTTATATTATTAGATACATTTACAGTAGGAAAGTTACAAAATATCTTCATGGAACATGGTTTTTACTTAATATCCTAATGATTTTTGGCATAAAAGAAACATTTATAATTTTGACTTCTTTTGTGCTCCAGGGTCACATATGATAAAAGATGCAATGTTCAATTAATAATTTACAACGGATCACAATAATATATTTCATTGTTAATAGAAATGCTGTAGTTTAATTGCACTGACATTATTGTGGGGTGTGTTTTCTCCTGCTTGGCAATGTGGCTTCTTTTGAACCTACTTTAATTTTTCTTACTCTTCCATGTCATAAAATGAAGTGTTTTCAGGGCAGACTCACCCAGCCACCCGGCTCCAGAGTTGGGCACACACATGTCGGTCTCAGCGCTGGGCAGCACGAAGCCCACCACAAACACCTCCACTCCGTCAGACATGAGCGCCAGGCCGAGCACCAAGAACAGCTGCCACTGGAAGCGTCCGTGTCCGCACTCCTGGATGATGAGCTCGTACTGCTGCGCCAGCTCCTCCTCATCCGCCTCTCTCTCCTTGTCCAGCTCTCTCTTGTCCTTCATCCCATCTGCCAGAGGCAGGCCACGCCCATCTGTAGCCCCGCCCCCTGCAGGCACGCCCTGATACTCGCCCTCGTAGATCTCGTCCTCGTCGTCGTGGCCCTCGGTGGCGTCGCTGGATCCCTCGTCATCCTCCCGCTGAGCCTGACCGTCCTGATAACAGTAACGGTCTTCGTCAGCGCCCTCGTCTTCGTCGTTTTCGAAGCGGCTGTAGTTGCGGCTAGAGTATTCGTTCGAAGCGCGGTCCACCACTTTGTTGACCTTCTTGGCGGCGTGGCGCTTCGCCTCCTTGGCGATGTCTCGAGCACCTTTGACCAGAGACGTCTTGTCTCTGTAGGGGTCCTCCATCTGTGCAGTGTTTAGCTGTTTGGTGATTGCAGAAGTCAGGAATCAAACGTGTGTTTCAGAGGATGAGATCAATGGCTCGAGTTGTTTGGAGACGGACAGGAGATGTGTGTGAAGTGTGCGGTTCCTTCTGACAGACAGCTTCATTCACTCAGAGGAGAAGGAAACTGTGGGAAGAAGAAACAGAGTCATATTTTCATTCTCTACAGCAGGCACGAACAACTAAGTGTATATTTGTCAAAACTGAGATTTATACATCATCTAAAAGCTGAATAAACAAGCTTTTCATTAATGCATGGTTTGTTAGGAGGACAGTATCTGGTATCTGAGGGTGCAAAAAAAATCACCTTTAAAGTTGTCCAAATGAAATTCAATACGATTTCAAATATATTCAAATAGAAAGCAGATATTTTAAATAGTACAAATATTTCACAATATTACTGCTTTTATCTATCTATCTACACACACCATTCAAAAAACCCCTCTGAATTATTATCAAATGTCAGTCTACTTTAGGTATTTTTGGTTTAACCTCAATAATTGTAATTGGAAAAGTGGAAGCGTTGCAGATCTCTGGTGTTCCTGCTCATGTGTCCTGAAGAAACACAGGAGAGCTATAAATCAGACGGACACAGCGGGCAGAGGACAGAGAGCCCAACCTCCACAGGAAGAGATGTGGACATGAACAGGACAGAGTCAAAGAGAAATGAAGAAGAAGAAGAGACCAGCGCACGCAGACGGAAACTTCTGGAGGATCTTCTCAGGATCTCAAACACAGAAGAGCCCTGCTGCAATGCAGCACCATTCCTCTCTCCGGCAGAAACACACACTCATCTCACTTTATCTCCTCACATCTGAAGAATAAACACACACACACACACACGCTTTCTCTGAACTAAGTCCACTCAGCAAATCTCTTTGAAAATGATCAGTCGGTCTCACAGATACCAGATATCCCTGAGAAGGAGAAAACTTTTTATTTCCTCTAGTTGTGGTGTTTTAGTCTATAAAACCAAAATGCATTAAATCCAGAAACATTAATAATCATACAGCAACTCAAGAACAATATATACGGCCAAAAACAGTTCCTGACAATCACAAGCTGAACCCAAGAATGACTGAACAGATTTTATTTTGCAGAATGTTTTGTGCATCTTGATTTGAGCTGACATTTGATAAATAGGGATGAATTTCAGTCTGGCCAATATGCTAATCATCATTAGAATATGATTAATATTAATTAACTCTTGCATTTGTAAGCCAAATATCTGAGTTTCAAATATCTGTATAAAAAATTATTATTAATTATTAATCTATTTAATTAATTATTTATTTGTATTACTATTTTTAAATACTTTTTCTCAACGAATTCTTCTGTCACCAAGATACATTTCTTGTGCATGCAAGCATACTTGGCAATGCATCTCATCAACAATTCTTTTTTTCTTTCTCTTTTTTTTTTAAGACTCTAAATGCATCAGCATAATCTTGAGTGTAATATTCACCACAGTCATTTATTAAAACATATTTAAAATGTCAAATCGCAAGGTTTGGGAGCAGATGAAGACGAAACAACACAACAAATGAATCAAAAGATTCGATTCTCAGAAATGATTGACTGTTCTAGTGGAGACGTGCATTCGGCCTCTTTCCTGAAAAATCAGCGAAACCTTCGCCTGTCCAGATCTAGCTCAGAGTTGTGTTTCACGGGCCGCTGATGCTGTCGGAGAAGCCCTCATTAATCACAGAGGGAAACACACGCGCACTTTCCCTCTCACACACTATTCAACTTAACATGAAATACTATAAGAAGACATGATATGAGATTTCACCCTTAACACGCAATAACAGATCAATCGATCAATCAGAAATCTGCTCAAAAAAAGCAGCATTTACATTAAAACTATAAAAGAAGACCCCTCAAAATGGCACGTCTGGAACGCTGCGGCAACAGCCAGACCTAAAAACCAGCAAAGCATGACATCATTTCCTCTTATACCAAATAAAGGCATTCCCTGACGTAACTGTGACATCATTGGAGGGCTGATGTAATCAATGCGACATCCGTTTTCCTGCATTAACCCCGATATGAGCATGGGTGGGGACGGAACGGGACGCCGCAGAACGCTTTGACCCTCCACAAATGGGGAATTGCACTAAATACAAAATACACACACATATGCACACACACACCTTCAACTCTAAATGACTAGTGTTTGACGACGTGTTGGAGTGAGTAATTATAAAGTTGAGCGAGGAAGGTCGAGCTGCTTTCCACTGTCCCTGATTCACCTTGCGCAAAACAGATCACTTCTTACACAACTGAAGACCACACACACACACACACACACACACACTGCAGTAATGTAATGATGGATGCCCGAAGGCTTCACTGGTCACTGGGACTCTCCAGCAGCTGCGAGGCTCTTACTGGACGCCTGCACAGATGGGATGAGGGCAATGGAGTGTGTTTCGTGTGTGTGTGTCTAATGTAGACAGATTCCTACAGTTTGATCTATAACCTATACAGTAAAAAGCATACTTACAACAAAAAAAGTTGATTGTGGTGAAACTGCATGATGTAAGGAGTTAAAAGGTGCTGTTACATTACAGTACAGAAGATATTAAAGGCTTTAAATACTAAAAATATATGTTGAAGAAATGTAAATAGAGTCATGTTATTTATATTCTGAATAAAACTGGGATATATTAAAAGGATGAAGGGAAATAATTTGACACTTATTACAGAAAAATAAAAAAACTGCATTCTGTAAACACGTTTTGATATTGTTACATTATAGAACAATAAAATAAAGTTAATATAATCTAAAGTAGTTCAGTGGATTGAGTCATAATAATAAATCATATTTTCATCCTGAATAAAACCAGGATATATAAAGTGGATGAAAATAAATAAGATTAAATAAGGTTCCAGATAGAACAGAACATTCTTAATCATAGCATTTTAAAGCAAGTTTAAACTTGAATTTTACCTTTCATTCTGGTATTTTAAAATCCCTGAATGCAAAACGCTGATCACAAAACATCAATAATCATACAGCAATTCAAGAACAATATACAGACTGTACATACTGTGCAATGTATTCAAGAGGATTTTATCATTTAGTGGAAAAAAAATCTATATTTTGGTAAGTGACAGAATCCTGTAGTATTGGTTAAAAATGTTAAAAACTGCAGTTATTTATCTATAAAACTAAAAAGTATCATGGTAAAATAACCTAAAGAAGTGGATTGAGTCACATTAAATAATATCTGTATCCTAAATAAAATTAACCTGCCATTTTACAACAAAGTTTTAATGGTTTATTTTACCACTATAGAGTATATGCAGTTTGTAGAATCTCAAATTAAGTGTGACTGCATTTTATATTGTTATATTTATAAACTCATTTGACACAACTCAGGACACCACTATTTAAGTGAAAATGAAAACCAGTGAATGTCTGTGCTTTACTGTCAGTGGCTCAGACTACAGGTCAAAGGTCACAGCTCTGTGTGCTGGGGGACACTTTGTCTGATCCATTCTATTGATCAGCTGACACACTCATATATGAGAGTGATTGTATAACATAAAAAAAATCTGATGCATCTATAGAGTGCAAGTCTATAAATATAATTAAATATATACTATGATACTTCCTAAAGAACACCTGAATAGGATGTAAAGTATTTGGCTTTAAATATATATGTTGTTCACCAGAATAAAAGTAGATCATTCTTAGTCTTCTCATAAAGATGGTAAATGTCAAAGGAGCAGCCGAAACGCAGGCTAATGCAGATGTGCCGGTTAAAACCGGTCATCACTGTAAGATTTCTACTAAAACCCCCTGCAAAAGATGCAGTTAAGGCATCATCTGATTGCCATGTACTGTGTATGGTTTATTGTATTTACACAAAATATTTCTTAAAAAGAATACCTTGGTACCATCATGTGCAAAAAAATAAAATAATAATATTATCATGCATTTTCAGTACGACACTTTACTATAGCAAAGATACATTTCCAGTTACAGGACGGTGCTATAGTTGTGTATTCATCGCATCTCTCTTTCTCTCAGCCAGGTTGTTTCATGCACCGCCGGCTTCACCCTTTTACTACCACTTGGCGAAAAGTCATCAGTCTGCGCGTGAATCGCCAGCACAACCGGGAAAAGGCATCAATCACAGTCCGGCTGTGACGCAAGCTGCACCCCGTAATGAGATTTCGCCTGTCTTGACATTGTGCATGGGAGTCAATCCCCTCCCTCTCCGTTTTATCTTTCTGTCACACACACACACACATGCCTCCATGACACATTTTCAGGTGGATTTCTGTCTGCTTCTGACAGTCACACAAATTTTGCTCTGTCAGGGAACAAGTTCCTAAAGTGACACACTCGTTTTCTCTTTCCACAACCCAGGACACCACTGGGAGCCCTTGAGCAACTTAACACACACACATACACATTCGTCTTTTTCAGTCTTCAGAATAATGCTAGATCTTTATGGGTTTTTCAAAGCTTACTGCATAAAGGAATAGTACAAGCTTTCTGTCAAAATAATCATTTTTAAGCATGCAAAACAGCTGCTTGCATCTGTCAAGCTCCAGTAAAGCAGTGAACTTGTAATAAAAGTGATCCATTCAACTATATTCCATGTCATCTCAAGTCTTATAATGTTTTGCATGAGGAACAGAACCAAATCTAAGTCACTATTTACTAGTAAACTTCTCATATTGTTGTCAGTGACGTTTGGTCTCAATAACCAATCATGTTGTTTGAAGTCACTGACATCACTTGTGGTCTGTTCCTCACACAAAGCTCTCAAAAGGCTTAGAAAATTAACCTTTTCGAACTAATTATATGTTCTTTTGGTCCTTTATGGAGCTTGAGAGATACCAATTGTTATATGGGAAAAGCTTTTCTCCTTTTACACAAGAAAAAAAAATACAGCATTCAAGCTTTAAAATCTTGACTATTTGCTCTTGAACAAATATTCCAAATGTATGCCTCTCAAGTACAAAACGAAATTATAATGACTCACAAATAAAACTAAACTTTTCTGGTGCATATACATTTTGCAATGTTAAATACCTGATTAAAAACTCAAATTCCTCCCTAACACAGTAATTTGTTTAATTTGTAAAAACATCATAAACACACATTTAATTAGCAGATTACCTCTAACTTAATTATATTTGACCAAAACATATTTTAAATTTGTCTTAACTGACGTACAAAAGAGATAAAGTAATTTTTTATGCGTTTTGCATGGTTTGCCTACTTTCACGTCGCAATCTTAAAGGGGAAAAAAATTGGTCACGAGCGAAACGTCATAAATGTAAATCAGGTTTGACACCGCTTTTAATAAGAAGCGTTCACACGGGATGCGTTATGCTGTTTTTAATTATTATTTAATGTAGCTACACAAGCATAGGATTTGCGTCTTCGCGTTGCATTCGTAACATGACGTCTTACAGTATGATAAAAATACTAACTTTTTAAAAATGCGAACGCAACAACGCGTCCGTGTGAACGTTCCCTGAATGCAGCTAAAGTTGATTTAACGCTGATTTTAGACTCGTGCGTAAAGCTACAGAAAAACTCACTTACCGACAGATTTCTGAACGCGTTAACGCGGATCTTCCTTCAGTGTTTTTCTTTCTCTCCTCACAATGCAGCAGCAGCAGTGCTCTCTGCAGCACTTAAAGAAAAGCTGAGAAGAAGTGATGGAGAGAGGGAGAGAAGGAGGAAGGGAGAGAGAGAGATGGAATCAATAGTTGTATCGCGGGCAGCCCCGGTGAATGTGACGCGACGCGGGGCGGGGGAGCGAAATGAGCGCGTTTAGGATCATAGTGACTATGACTGAATGCGTGGATACGAACACCCCCACCCACCCGTGACGCATTGCTCTTTCTCCTCGAGTCACGATTCTCTGGAGGCTCTGGGGCTTTTTCCTGCTTTTGTTGGAGTGCTTCGTGTTTTTAACTTTCTGCGCTTCCCCCGACACTCACGCCTCAGCGGTACAGTCAGAATTAAAAAAAAAAAAAAAAAAAAAAAAAAAACATTGAACTGGGGTTCTGCACGCGACCCGTCGTGATTGAACTCCCGCCAAGCGCGAGATGGAATAGAACGCGGGACGCTCGGAATGGAACTCTCCATGGTGCTGAAGAAAACACATGCAGATCCATATGAAGCAGAGAACCAGACAGAACCCTGTAGAACCACCTAGATCAGATTTGAACAGATCTGCTCAGAACCACACAGACCATCCCACAGAACCTCACAGTCACAGATGCATAAAAACAGACCTCACAGAACTACATAGATCATATTTACATAAAGCAGACCTACTCAGAAGCCCACAGAACAAAACCAGATCCATATAGCAGATCATATCTATATAGATCAGATTCATATACATCCGAATGACACAGAACTGATATCAGACCCAGAAAGACTGTAACCACACAGGACCTAAACCGCTACAGACAGGAGAATATGGAAGCAAACGTTCATGATCGCTTCCCCTCGGACCCGTGACGTCAGCCGGGATCAGAAGCTCAGAGTTTCAGCTGGAGTTCACAGAACTGACTCTAATAAGAGGTCAGATGGGTTTTCAAGTCAATGTCCATTAACATCACAAAGACATAAAATGAATACGAGAAGTATGTGTGAAATGAGTCCCTGCCTCGAGGAGGGTTTTCTGTTTTGTTTAGAGCTAAAACGGTTCCCTGGAGAGCTGTTGGGAGAGAAATCCATCTCACATCCTATCCGGCCTCTCCACCCGTACGGAAAGAACCACTCTGAACTCTCTGAATGATCCTCTCCTCCTCTTGGAAATCTTGAGAATCTAAAAAGGGATGAAGATGCAGGAAGGAAGAGTGCAGGGTTCCCTGCTCATTCTAATGGCCGCAATAAATATGCTAATGCACTCGCATTCACATCCAACACCAGCTGTTTAGAGTTTTTCAGCTGAAATGGGCACTAATAAAGTTTCCTTCTCTCTTAACATTCAAGAAACTTTACTGGCACATTAAAAGAAGCTTGGCATTGCCAAATCTTTGGTTACATTATACTGCATATGCATGTACAGATTAATAGCTTAGCTTTTCAGTGGCTGATTTTGAATGTAATACTATAATAGTAATATAGTACATATTTTATTTTTATTTATAAAATATATAAACAGAGTAATAATATGTAATGTATTTAATTTTGATTAATTTAATTCAATTAATTGATCATTTCAGGAACTATAAATATAAACTGTTGCAATTATTTATGAATCATTAATTTCTGAATGAGTACTTTAAATTTTTATATATTTACATTTCATATAAATTTTTTATATAAAAAAATTTAACACACAAATATTATTTATTTTTTTCAATTTCTGGAATTATAAAATTTTAATTTCAGCAATATATACTGCAAGAAATAATTTATTTGTGAATAAATAATTCCTGAATAATTACTTTAAATATATATTTTTAGCAAATAGTTCATTCATAATATATATATATATATATATATATATATATATATATATATATATATAATATATAAATTAAATATTTTTTATGTAAATATGTAAAAAAAATTAATTATAGTTCAAAAGTTTGGAAATATTACTATTTTATATTTAACATACGTTTTATGAAATGCTGATTTATTATCAATGTTGGAAACCTGTGATACTTTTTCAGGATTCTATGATAAATAAAATGTTTTCTGAACAGACTGTGGAATATCAGTCAGTCAAGCAAAACCCACACAACCATAGCAATGCCTCAGATTGACAGATATGAAAAAATAAGATGGAACTTTTAAGAAATTAATTACTGTTTTGTACACATTTTCATCTTAATCATAATTCAAATGCATTTTGTTTTTTTGACAACAATATCATTGGTGTTTGTCTGAAAGGGGCACTTTTTAATAATTTATAAAAAGGGCAGGAGCTTGAGCCCCTCTGCATGTGTCTGTGACACTATAATTAGCATGCTCTCTTTGATTTGAATAACTCTTCCTCTAATACACTTAAGAGTTAAGTGTGAGTGTGAGAGGGCGGCATGTTGCCATGGAGATGACATACTGATCAGAGCCTGGAGCAAAGGGTTGTGGTATAGAAGTCAGGCTGTCCCTTGTGTGAGGAAGTGATGATCAGATCATCGATAAACTTCATTTGACCAAAGGAAAACTAACAAAAACATCTAAAAGTGTCAAATTACCACTGAACATCAATTAACATATATTACACACACACACACACACATATATATAAATATATAGGTAGATAGATATGCATGTATCATGGTACATTTTCCAGCACTGAAAAAAGTACAAAGTTTTGTAAATAGCAACACAATGTTCTGAAATCTCTCTAAATTATTATCTGGACATGTAAAATTGGTTTTAATTGATATGCAATTACATGCATCAGTGGGCGTCTAATTTCATGCAAATAACCTGAAAAACAGGGAGCTGTTAGTAATGTGTGTGTGTGTGTGTGTGTGTGTGTATTTGTGTGTGTGTGCGAGAGAGAAGCTGTTCCTGCTTGCTGATAAAACACACACCTGCGGGGTGATACTGAAGACCTCTGTGGGTGGATGGGAAGAGTGTAATTGGTGCCTGTTTAAATTCTCCACTGTCTGCCAAAACATTCACTTTCTGCATGCAAACTTTCAGAAATGATGCTGCTCATTACGGCACAGTCCAAAACAGTTCTCAGACACACAGACACACCTGCTTTGAACTTCAGAACATTACTTACCTTCTTTGATAGCTCCTCACTTAAAGGAATAGTTCACCCAAAAATGACAATTTGATGACAACTTACTCCCTCTCAGTCCATCAAAGATGTAGTTGAGTCTTTCTCTTCATCAGATTTGGAAAATTTTAGCATTGCATCACTTGCTCATCAATGGATGCTCTGCAGTGAATGGGTGCCGTCAGAATGAGAGTCCAAACAGCTGATAAATACATCACAATAATCCACAAGTAATCCACATCAGTCCATCATTTAATGTCTTGAGAAGCCAAACATTGCTTTTTTATAGAAACAAATCCATCAAGACGCTTTTAACTAAAATATATCTATAATTCATAATAACACTTCCTCCAGTGACAAAGTCATCTGGTCTGAATCAGGAGATAAATCTGCACAGATTAAGCACCATTTACAAGCCAAAACTAAATATTTTGGTGGATTTTAATGTGAGAGTCAACAGGAGATGGACTTTTTCACTAGAGAACGCATAATTATGGTTGATGGATTTATATTTTAGTTAAAACCCTCTTGATACTGGATTTGTTTCTTACAAGCAAGCATCTTTTTTTCACAAGATGTCAACTGCTGGTCTGGAGTGGTGTGGATTGCTTGTGTATTATTGTGATGTTTTTATCAGCTGTTTGGACTCTCATTCTGACGGCACCCATTCACTGCAGAGGATCCATTGGTGAGCAAGTGATGCAATGCTACATTTCTCCAAATCTGATGAAGAAACAAACTCATCTACATCTTGGATGACCTGAGAGTGAATACATTTTCAGCTAATTACATTTTTTTTTTGGGGTGAACTTACTTAAAGCTTGCTGTTGGTAGGCAGAGAACCCAAAGACTCCTTAAAGGTGAAAAACACTGTAATTGTGGTCTTGGTGACTTATTGCTTTATTGTAAATATAGAAGAAATATGAAAGGCTGACATTGGCTGGACCTGGCGAAAGGACTTCTTACGGTGAGCCTCCACACATGCTGGATTTTTCTCTGGCTGTCTGATGTAATTAACCTCGCCATCTCCTCTGTCTCTCAGTCTGACCCAGAGAGCGGCTGATTTTACCCTCTCAGTCAGCGGTAACATTTCCAATCCTCTTTAAGTGCTGTTCTTACTGTGAGTGTCTGTCTCCAATGTTATCTGTGAAACACAGAGCTGGCTTTTAGTTTGCCAAAGCTGTAATCAGTGCAGCACGGGTCAAAGGTCAAAGGAGAAATGAGATGTATGAACTGAATCTAGTTAAATGAATGGCAGACAGGGGCGGAGCTAAAATGGAAGTGGGAGGGGCATTTATTTGAAGGACCTAATTAATAAAACTGTTCATTTAAATAATAATGACAATTTCCTATAATTTATAAAACAGTCATATGCACAAAAAAAATGCATCTCATCTCATTATAAATTACAGTTAATTTCTAGGGTTAGTAAGTTATATTAAAATAATTTATTTTATTTATTATTCAAGATTTCTATTTTTAAAAATGCTGTTATTTTGAACTTTCTATTAATTATAGAATCTTGAAAAATAAAATGCAGCATGTCTTGCACAAAAATATGAATGCAGCACAACTGTTTTCAACATAATAACAATCAGAAATGTTTCTTAAGCAGCAAATCAGTATATCAGAATGATTTCTGAAGGATCATGTGGCACTGAAGACTGGAGTAATGATGCTGAAAATACAGCTTTGATCACAAGAATAAATTCTATGATAAAATGCATTTACATAGAAAACTGTTGTTGTAAATTGCAGTGATATTTCACAAATGTACTGATTTTCCTGTATTTCTAATCAAATAAATGCAGCCTTGGTGAGACTTTAAAGTGTTTTAAAATTCATTCAAATGCCATAGTTTTGAACATTGGTGTATATGTGCTTGATGACAATCATGATGGATTTGTGCTGCAATTCCCAGTCTTTGAGGATTTCATCTGGCAGGGAAACACTGGTGAATCGTTTCATTCAAGGCCGAGAAAGCTGAAATAATGCCGAACTGCCCTATGTAAATTATTCAAAGGACAGATTTGTGTCTCTTTCATCATATGAGCTTCCGACAGTGAGCACCGTGTGTGTGTGTTTGTGTGAAAGATTCGTGAGACACACGGATGTTTTCATAGACACCGCGTGAATTTGACATTAGTGTGTGTGCTGGAAAAGCCTGAAAGCCCTAATGAATGACGTCCATCATCGACGGATGCTATTTTCAAGTGCCGCCCGCTTGAACTCATTCACTTCACTTTGGACTGTAGGAAGAAAACAATCTCTTCAATACACCTCAGTTGTTTCTCTTCTCCTCTTTATTCTGGACTATAGACTATATTTATCTCAGTTTCTCTCTCTGGGTTGTGTTGCTCATGAATAGCATCTGTTTCACGCTTACAGCTCTTATAGACAGCGAGTGGCCCTTTCATAGTTCAGCTGTGCAAACTCTTTCTTCACATTTCCACAAATATGACCTGCCTAGTGCTGAAGTGACCCGGTGGTCACATGACAGATGTGACGACACGAGCGGACAGGACTGGGCGGGTGTTGTCCTGATGTGTCAGTCATCGCTGTGAGGCCTACTGTTATGTGTTTCTGTCGCGTGTGATTTTTTACTGTGGTAAATGAAGCGATCATGGATTAGTCAGATGTCACACTGACATGCTGTATGGTGAAGGACAATTAACTGTACGTCATTTCAATGTTTTCATTTGGTCAGTCTTACAGTATAGTACCAGTCAAGTGTTATGTGTAGCCCTAAAAATAAACATACATTTTTTTAGGCTCGTTAAAAGAAGTCTCATCAAGGCTGCATTTATTTGATCCAAAAATACAGTTTTTTTGGTGAATAGAAAGTTCAAAAGAACAGCATTTAATTGAAATATAAATCTTTTTAACATTATAAATGTCTTTATTGTCACTTCTAATCAATTTAATGCATACTTGCTTAATGAAAGCATTAACTTAAAATCTTCTTTTTGAAATCTACTTGACCTTATCATGGTTTCCTAAAACATATTGGGGAGCATAATCATTGATAATAATCAGAAATGTTTCTTGAGCAGCAGATTTTTGAAGGATCATGTGAAACTGAAGACTGGAGGAATGATGCTGAAAATACAGCTGTGCATCACAGAAATAAATTACATTTAAACATATATTCATATATAAAACCGCTATATTATATTGTAATAATATTTAATAAATTTTACTGTAATTTTCATCAAATAATTCCAGACTTGATGAGCAGAAGAGACTTCTTTCAGAGCAAAAAAATAAATAAAAAATGTAAATTATTCCATACTTTTAAAGGAAATGTATATAGCATATTCTAATCCTTATCAAGTAATCCTGAAGTATTTATAACTATTATATAAAAAGAAAAATATATTGGCTGTCCAAGGAACAGGAATCACGTTATTTATATGAAGATTTGATTATGTGACCCGTCGACAGATCTGGTGTTGTCAGACGGCTGTAGTCATCGTCTCGGGTCAGGGACGTGCCGTCAAACACCTGGCACAGGTGCGGGGCTGTGCGTGCAGACATCAGGTGCGGCTCTGTCAATATGAGATCTGAGGAACAATGAGCTGGAAGAGCCGTCAGCATTCGGCACACAAATATCTGCTGCATCACAGACGAGGAGAAGAGAAATACAGAGAGAAAGAGTGAGAAAGAGTGAGAGTTAGAGGAGGTGGAGGGAGCTTCCTCTCGCTGTCCTCTCAGCTTACCTCCACGGATAATAAATGACTGCTGACATTGATGTTAATTGGCTTTTTCTCCACCGAACAGAAGCCTGTGTGTGTGTGTGTGTGTGTGTGTGTGTGTGTGTGTGTGTGTGTGTGTGTGTGTGAACTGTAACGCTCTCTCTTACTCCACAGCGTTTGCAAATCCACTCAAATAATATTTTACTTTACTAAGTGATCAAATGCACAATTTTCAACAGAAAACAGGTGAAATAAAATCCATGACTAAATACTGAAGGACACAAGTCATGTTTAAAGACCATACGATCATAGAAAACACCTAGCAATCATAATATACACTGTGAAAAATAAAAACCTCTCCAGCTCAAAAATGTATAGTAGCTGGTTACATCTCAAATTTTCAATTGGCCTAACTGAATTTATAAAATTAAATTAATAATAATTAAATTTGGCCAACTGAAACATTTAAATGTGATCAGTCAACAGGTCTGAATTTTTTTCTCTGTGGTTGCCCAAATAAAATGGTGAAAGATTTGTTCTAACCCTGAGTATGAGGATTGCGTAGCCTATATTTTTGTGTGTAGATGATCTCAATATGCTACCCACATCATCTTTAAATAGGATTTAATTTGATTCTGAGCTCAATTCCCTCATATAAGAGTATGTGGAAGTTAATGGTGAAGTGCAGTACTGCGTTAAGCTCTAATGTGTCATTTATTTGAAGCTTTTACTCCCACACACATGGAATCCCCGCTCTGCTGCATCTGATTGGCTGTCTGGAGTCACATGACAGGTTTGCGGCGTGAGTCGTGAGCGGAGGAGGGAAACCCACCCCGAAGGGCTGACAAGGCTCTGTGTGTGTGTGTGTGTGTGTGTGTGTGTGTGTGTGTGTGTGTGTGTGTGCGCTTCAAACACTGATGGGTTTCTCAGTGATGACACATAGTTTCCATCATCTCTGAGCTGATAGACTGTGGTAATATCGCTTCTCTTCTTATGTTCAGAGGCAGAACCATCATCTCTACAGTACGCTTTAATGACAGGACAGAGAGATTGTATTCATGTAAAAGGAAATAGCTCATCTGAAAATGAAAATGATTGTTATTTACTTCTGGCTGTCCGTGGATCACAAAAGGAGATGTTTTGATGAATGTTCACACTGCTCTATCGATACTGCAGTTTTGGGAAGTGTGACTCATTTTCTCAAATCTTTTATGTCTTAATGTGTTCCAAGTAACATTTAACATGATTTACACACATTTTAATAAACCTCCATGTAGCCCCATTAGTTCACATAATTTAATCCATAACTAACAATGAGCAATACATTTGTTTCATTATTTAGTAATCTTTCCTAGCATTACCTAATAAAAATACAACATGGTTCATTTTAGCTCAGAACCAATAGATAACAGATTTTGCATTAATGACACATTTTGCTTTGATGATGCATTAGTAAATGTCGAAATAAATATTACCTAAGATTAATACATTATTCATGAGTGTTTTTACTGTTAGCTCATGTAAACTATCTATCTTTACATCTCACAATTCTGACATTTTATCCTCCTTTTTTCTCAGAATTGTGAGACACAAATGTGTCATGATTCTGCCCTCGTGTCCTTGATTTTTCCTAGTCTTGAGGCAGGATCATGACAGACCCGTGTTTTGTGTACAAGCACATGGCCTTGTCTTTGGGCCATGTGCTTGTGTTGTCTCATTCCCTTGCCCCGCCCCCCTTGTTATCCTAGTCTTGCCGTGATTGTCCTATCTGTGCCACCTGTCGTGTCTTGATTAGTTCCCCTATTTAGATCTCCCAGTGTGCTCTGTCTTTCGTCGGTTCATTGTTCATCATTTGTGATTGTTCCACGTCTGAGATTATTCCACATTTGTGATTGTTTCTGAAGTCCTTGTATTACCGTGAGTGTTTGTTTGTAGTTAGTGTTAAGAGTTTGTTTGTCATGTCAGCCCAGTCCTGTTTAGTTATTTAGTCTTTACCTTACTCCGTGTTTTCCCCCTCGTGGGTTTTGTTTTTCCCCTTTTTGTAAATAAACCCTTCTGTTGTGATTCCTGTCTGCATTTGAGTTCCTCCTTGCCAAACCCTGACACAAATGTGCAACTGCAAGTTATAAAATCAGAACTGCATGATGTAAAGTCACAAAGAACATAGTTAGTCTTTTTTTCTCCAAATTGGACTTTATTATTAGCAACTGGGAGTTTATATCTCATAATATCTCAGAATTCCGGATTTTAAAAAAAAGCCAGATTTTTTTGAATTTTTTTTTTAACATTTATTCATTTAGCTGACGCTTTTATCGAAAGTGACTTACAATTGCTATATATATATATATATATATATATGTCAGAGGTCGCACACCTCTGGAGCTACTAGGGGTTAAGTGTCTTGCTCAGGGACACATTGGTGCCTCACAGTGGATTAGAACCTGGGTCTCTCAAACCAAAGGAATGCATCTTATCCACTTTGCCAACACCACCCCGGTGTTCATGTATTTAGTGGCAGAAACAAGCTTCCATACGCATCTTTAATGAGGAGTTTTCCTGGGTGTCCACTAGTGAGCTCACTTCTCCTTAGGCACTTCACCATAGGCACTATAATTCCTCTAGTCTGGTCCTGTCTTCACAGTAATTGCACCAGGTGCAGGCAATCTATTGTCATTAGCCTCCTTATAAATACCTGTCTTTCCCTGTTGTTTGTATGGAGTCCTTACCCTTCGATGTTCCAGTCTTCTCGTTCCCCAAGATTACTCCTTACTCATATTCTGAGTTCCTTTTCCTATTTCCTTCCTTTCTTGTTTGTTTGTTTTTGTTTCGACTGCATTCTGGTTTTGACCCTGGCATGTTTGACAACGATTTTGGAATACCTCTAAATAAACAAACCTGCGATTGGATCTCTCGTTCTCCCTGTGTCTCACTGGTGCACGAATCGCTACAGGAGTGTAAAGTGTTACCAAAATCTCATTCAATCTCAAGTCAGACATGACAGAAAGGCCATTAACTCAAGATTAGCTTGATCGTTTTGAAAGAAACGACTAAAATACTAAGCAAAAGAAAAGGACTAAAGTTCAGAAGAATGAATTCAGCTCGTTTCATTTCAAAAGTGTTTTTAAATCAGGATTCATTATGAAACAGCACTATGCAGGACCGAGTGTTTTATATTCAGCACATGCACATGGAGACAAATGTTTTAAAGCTGCTAGCACACATCGTGGCCCACACGCAGCCCGCATTAATAGTGTGTTTGCAGAGCAAAAATGCTTTTAAATGGTCACAACATGCTTGCTGAGTCTCACTAAACACAGAAACAAACACAATACAGCCAGAAAACAGAAACAGTGCTTATGAGCTGCCTGTAGAAGAACCAAAACCTCAGAGGAACCAAAGAACGAGTCAGAAGAACCTATAATATTATTTCATCTCTAAAAACAACCACAAGCCAGGTCTAAATGATAAGTCAAAACCTAATTTGCTCAACTTACTAGCAAACAAAATAATTACTTTTATTATGTTTATAATTATGTTTTCGTATGAAACCCTGTATATTCTGAACACAAGGTGGCGCTGTCTTAAAAATTCTCAGGCAACATCAATACATGTTGTCCATGGTCTCTACCAATTTTTGACCCAATTATTCAAAGCATTTCAAAATGGCGAACAAATGATTTGTTTGATCCCAGCTAAATCAATGCATTACCCCAAAAATCCTTACACACCAAAATTTTTTATTTATTTAGTAAATGTCTTTGACTTTAAGAGTTTAATCTTGAAAAATGTATTGGTTCTTGATTGTTTACCAGGGACTCCAGGACTGTCAGGCCCGAAATTATCATCCAAATGTGTCTCAGCACATTAAAAAGCTATAAACAAACTAGGCACAGTAAACAATTGTGGTGGACTAAGGGTCTGTCTGCCATGTTTTCTGTCTTACTGCTGTCAAACAGAAGACTAATTACAGAGCTGGAACACAGTCGCTGATGGACCGGACCGGAGCGGACCGGAGTGGGTGGCAGCGTCTGCAACTGTTTTTGTATTTTCATCGGCTGAGTTTGCAGACGGTTTTAGATGCTACTGAGTCAGAAAACTCTGATAATAATGCCATACGCTGCCAAAAAGTTTGTGTTAAGATTAAACTTGGCAGATAAATTAATACCTATTTGAATGCAATTAGTGGATGCAATCAAAAATTGTTTAATAGAGAGAAAAAAAATTAATTAAAAGGTTAAAAATTGTCATCATTTACTCATTAACCCTCATTGTTATTACAAACCTTATAACTTTATTCTGTCAAGCACAAAATCTAATTATTTAGAGTATCCTGACCAGTCTTCCATATAAACTCATAAAGCATCATATAATGATCGTTATTATTATCAGATAATTATAAATATAATGCAATTCAATTAATGTCTTCTAAAGACACCTGATAATAGTAAAAATGCTTACTGACTACTAATATAGTTCAAATGTTTTGCATTTTAATAATAATAATTATAATTATATAATTATATATATATATATATATATATATATATATATATATATATATATATATATATATATATATATATATATATATAATGATGCAATCAAAACATTTTGTTCCTTTGGTGTTTTTTTATTTTATTTCGGGGCTTGACAAAATAATTTTTTATGTGGAATAAAGAGAGGTTTTGATGACTTGAGATGATTACATTATATATTTTAAAAGAAAAACAATTTATTTAATTACAAAAACACAGAACAGGAAACAAAAACGATAAACTGTCAGATAAAAACAATGGCATCTTCAGACAGTCATTAATATCAAGTGTTTTTTATTCTCTAAAGATATTATTCATTTATTAGGAACATGGAGGCGTGTTGGTGACCTACTTGGGATTGAATCTGTTCTGGAATGAACTAGAAACACAGATCAATATGGCTGCAACAAAACAGATGATATTATCCATCAAAAGCCTCATCTGTGTGAATAATAACCTGATTACAGACACACAAACACTCTTAAAGATGGATAGACAAGCCTGAATATGACCAGAACGCACTGTGAAAAACATGCTATCTATCTTTTTTATATAGATATTATTATATTTGTATGCTTATTAATTTTATTTCAGTTTTATTTTTATCAAAATAATGTTTCTGGTAAGTAAAACAAAGACTATTGGAGTATGTTTAATTCAATGTTATTTAGCAGTTTCTATGCAATTATCTGTGAAGTAAGTTTAAAGTAAACTGTTTCAAAGATATTTTTTGAGGTTATTTTTATGTTTTTATTTCAGTTATGTCGTGTTCTCGACTAGCTGAATTCAAATATTTCTGATATTAAATATTTTATTTCAGTTTACATGTATTTCATTTATCGCAAGGATTATGTTTATTTCATTTTATGGTTTTTGTTTTAGTTAACTATTGCAATCCTGGTTCAAACAACATGCATTTTGTAATGCATCTTTTATTTACCAGTTTTCATTTTCAAATTCATTTTTACAGTGCAGGTCAGTCATACTGAGAGAAATGGAGAGCCTGAGGGAAAAAACAGACAGAGGGAAGGAGAAATAAGTGAGACAGAAAAGCAAGCAGATGTTTCAGTGCACAGTGTTCACGGTGTGTTTGAGCGATGTGCTGCCGCTGGCCATTGTGATGCCACAACGCACTACAGATACTCTCATCAGAAGAATATTCCCACGGCCAGTGTGTGCCTTTGAAGAGGAGTCATGAAGACCACAGGAGAGAGTGAGCTCTTCGTCTCCTCTCATCACATTCAGTGCTGCTGAAGGCTGCAGGAGTTTCTCAGCAGGTGAGGATCGCTTCTGTTAATGCACAGCATAAAAGAGCAAAGCATGACTCAGATGAGGGAAATATCAGAGCGACGAGGCCTGCTTCTTCAACATGCAATCTGTTATTTCTGTTGCTAAGAGTCTCATAGGACGCCAAAAATAAACAAGCTGGAAAAAAATGTGTTTGCATCCTTATTGCTCATAACTAAGATTATTGATGTGACCGCAGAAATGAATTATCTACATAAACAACATACAACAACTGCATAGAAGCACACTAAACATCTAACACAACACAACAAATGAGTCCTCCTGAGATTTAATGCTGAAAAATTTTGTTTCCAAAGTTATAAAAGATATAGTATTTACAAGAAAATACTGTCAGTCTTTTTACTTTTTACGTCTTTTTACTTTTTACTATGTTTAATTCAATGTTACTTGCCATTACTTTTCATTTCTGAGTGAAAATTGTTTTAAAACAGTGTTGTACTATTACAGTTTTTATTTGAATTTGTTTTTAATTTTATATTTTCTGCTTTCATTTGATAACGTTTTAAAATATAGACATATTTTAAATAATTACAATATTTCAATTTGGCTACATAGTTTTTATTAATTTTCTATCGAGTTCTATTCAGGATAAACAAGGTAAATGAAAAGAGGGAATGTTTTTAGATTGTTTTAATGCAGTTAAGTTTATTTTATTTTAAGAAATGAAACTTTAAATAATAAAAATTGAAATGACCCATATAACCCTGTTTCATTATAAATCCTACACAATTTTTCAAGTTTGTCAATGAAACAAAGATTATTGGAGATTATCTACAAAAAAACCACTCTTAAGAATTACTATTTCATTTTCCACTTCAAAATGTCATGTTATTTTCAGTTTCTTTGTATAACCTGTGAAATAAGCTTGAAATAATAGTAGACAATTGTTTTAAAATCCATTTTTGTGTGTAGGGACTCGTTTGTGTTTATTTTTATAATCTTCTTTTTTAGAAGAAACATCTGAGAAATTAATACTTGAATGAAGCATGACTAAGACACCTCTCGGTTCATATCAACAACTATCTTTGGTCTTCATTGACGATCAATTTTCGAAACAAGTGAAAATAATTAACAACAAAAACGGTTTACCGTTTCATGAGGACATCAACAAGTACCTCAGTACTCAAGCCCAAAAAGTTATATATATATAAAATTCAGCAGATGCCAAGTAAATAAAATAAATACAAAAAATAAATATATTTATGTTTTCACAAGACAAAAATTAAGATTTTTATATTATTTTAAACATGTATCAGCTTTAATGCACTTGTTAAAATAAGAAAAGGAGTCAAATGTTCGTATTCAAAATATCTCATTTAACTTAAAATCTTTTTTAAATATCATTTAACATCATATTTTGTGAGAAAGTGCGAAACAGACATTTTTATAATCTGCAACTCAAAATGAGTAAGAAACACGCACTGATTTCATTCAGCAGAAATGACACAGAGCTCAGAGCAACATTTGAGGGTGAGTTCCTGACGGTGTCTGGGGTCAGAAGAGCATCTGTGATGAAGTGGGGGTGTTTGACACGGACCCCAGGGCCACACACACACGCTCGCGTCACGCATGATCACACTAATGCTGAGGATTCACTCACAGGAATCTCCAGAGGTCTGTGGATCACTGCAGGAAAACTCAAAGCCTTCAACTCTGGAGGAAACACTGCCTGAAGATCAGCCACAGGAAGTGAGAGAGAGAGAGAGAGAGAGAGAGAGAGACAGAGAGAGAGAGAGAGAGAGACAGAGTGTGTGTGTGTGTGAGAGAGAGAGAGAGAGAGAGAGAGAGAGAGAGAGAGAGAGAGAGAGAGAGAGAGAGAGTGATACCATGGTACTGAACAATTACAAAAAGTACCATAGTATTACCATAGTTAGTATATGTCCTATGCTTTTTCCTTCTATTTTCATCTATTTTACATATAAATGCTGTATGTAATAAAATGTTTAAATATATATTTGCCATTCAAATAAAAATATATAGAAATATAGAATACATATTGATTTGTGCATTTCCATCAAAACATTTTTTCAAATTTAAATATACCGTATATAAAATAAAAATCAAAAAATATATTTGGAAAAATATATTCTTTTACATTTTTAATGTTCTATTAATTTTTTTTAATTCAAATAAGATCTTATATATATATAAATATATAATATAAATAAGATGTATATTATTGTGTGTGTGTGTGTGTGTGTGTGTGTGTGTGTAAATCTGCTTATCTCCAAAAGCCAGACCTCATGACCTGCCTAGAGCGGCCATAAATAACAGCAGGATTTCTATAGACTGCATAGAAAACGATGTTGAAAAGCGCTCTGGCCTCTGTGACCGACCGCATGTCTTTAATTTCATTAGTGTCTGGTCTTTTACTGAAAGAGGCTCATGGCTCTATAATATCTGTACCTCCATCAGGCTGTAATGGGCTGCCGTCCCAGAACACACACACACACACACACACACACACACACACTGGAGGTAAAAGTGAATCTCTTGATCAGGTTTCTGCTGGGTTTGCACTACAGTGTTAGCGTCCTGCAGGAATGCCATATGGGAGCTGCCGCAGATTTCAGCTGCTCGCGGCGTGTGGGTCATCAGAGCGCTGTTGAATACAACACACATCATATGTGTTCATTAGCCCGAACAGACCTTACCCTGACACTGCAACCACAAACCTGTGTATATAATGCATTACACAGACAGTCCAATGCATTCATAACGACTATTAATCAGTTGCATGTTCCTATGAACTGTAGCTTTAAAGAACAGCCCTTGAACAGCATTATGCATTTTGTTGTCAGAGTTTTGGATTTGTGTTTCATGCCCCTAAAATGAAAGCACATCTTTTACTTTCTTTCTCACTAAAAACACAGGTTTAATTCTGTCTCAGTCTCTTTGACTGCAGATTGAGTCACTGAGTTGAGCTGTGTAGCCCCTCCCACCACAGGAAGTGCTTGAGCAGGTTTGCTCTTCTCAGGAGGTGCTTGGAATATGATTGACAGCTGTCAACCAAAGATCAGAGAGTGTAAAGTCTGTGCACATGTCTGCTGGGACAGGAAATCATCTGTAATGAATGACTGACAGCTGGAGAGAGAGAGAAATAACAAGCCTGGAAAGACACAAGAGCGTTCATCATAAGAACAGACACAGCAGAGCGTCGCGTACCTGCTAGTCTCATAAATCCCCGACATCTCTCTCTTACTTTTATGATCATTCGGCGTGTCCAAGAGGAACAGAATGTATGTGACAGTCTGTACTTTGTTAAAGGCCCTGAGAGACATAAAGACTGGAAATCAACAGAGACAAAGAGAGACTGAGAGAGACGACAGTACAGGAGTGCAACCTGCCGGCGGATCACAGCGAGTGTAGAAAACATTAGCTTTATCTTTTATCATAGATTAGCATTCAGTGGTGGACAGTAACGGAGTAGCTTTACTTCGTTACTGTACAAGTACATTTTTCAAGTATCTGTACTTTACTGGAGTAGTTTTATTTTGAGTAACTTTTACTTTTACTTCACTACATTCCAAAGCATAAGATCGTACTTTTAACTT
Source organism: Carassius auratus (assembly GCF_003368295.1). Taxonomy (NCBI): domain Eukaryota; kingdom Metazoa; phylum Chordata; class Actinopteri; order Cypriniformes; family Cyprinidae; genus Carassius; species Carassius auratus. The sequence goes on from NW_020524276.1 coordinate 40,672, forward strand.
CACTACATTTCATAAAACACATCGTTACGCCCTATAATATATCACGTGCTCCGACACGCAGAAGCGGTGTCTGATTCATCATGAACGAACTGAGTCTTTTCAAAATAAACGTTTAAATCGGATCGCGAATCGCACCAAACGATTCGTTTACGAATTAGAATGATCCGATTGCAGCTGTTCTGGAGTCGACCACTCACTGATTCAAATGAACCGTTTAGTGTGAGTCTACAGAAGTAAGAACCGGGAGATCTTGTGAGCGCGCGTGCGTCTGATTTTGCTAAAAGTAAGTTATTAATGTCGAAATTTAGGATTAATTATTGTAACTGAAAATCATATTTTTTATTATTTATTTTATATATGTTATTTTGATAATTTAGAATTATTACTGAAATACAACCTTTTTTGTTTCAGAGAGTATGAAGTACCTGAAGCTGACAATGAAGTAAATGTATAATAATTAGCAAAGATGATTAATTTAGCGCTGTAAACGCGCGTGTGAGGGGCGGAGACGCGCCACAGAGCGTCAGACGCGTGTGAGGACCAAACACAGCAGAATGGTAGGAAACTTCACTCCTCTTATTATTTCTCTTTTACTATAGCGATTTATTCATAGAGTCTTTCATAGAGTTGTAGAGTTAGAGTTATTAGAGAAATATAGTTATTTTTTACATTCTTTGGTCGAAGTTTTCAGATCGGCAATTCGGAGCCTGTTCGCGACTCGGTTGATTCAGATCGGCACTTCGGAGCATGTTCGCGACTCGGTTGATTCAGATCGGGACTTCGGAGCATGTTCGCCGCTCGGTTGATTCAGATCGGCACTTCGGAGCCTGTTCGCCGCTCGGTTGATTCAGATCGGCACTTCGGAGCCTGTTCGCGACTCGGTTGATTCAGATCGGCACTTCGGAGCCTGTTCGCGACTCGGTTGATTCAGATCGGCACTTCGGAGCCTGTTCGCGACTCGGTTGATTCAGATCGGGACTTCGGAGCCTGTTCGCGACTCGGTTGATTCAGATCGGCACTTCGGAGCCTGTTCGCGACTCGGTTGATTCAGATCGACACTTCGGAGCCTGTTCGCGACTCGGTTGATTCAGATCGGCACTTCGGAGCCTGTTCGCGACTCGGTTGATTCAGATCGGCACTTCGGAGCCTGTTCGCGACTCGGTTGATTCAGATCGGGACTTCGGAGCCTGTTCGCGACTCGGTTGATTCAGATCGACACTTCGGAGCCTGTTCGCGACTCGGTTGATTCAGATCGGCACTTCGGAGCCTGTTCGCGACTCGGTTGATTCAGATCGGCACTTCGGAGCCTGTTCGCGACTCGGTTGATTCAGATCGGGACTTCGGAGCCTGTTCGCGACTCGGTTGATTCAGATCGGCACTTCGGAGCCTGTTCGCGACTCGGTTGATTCAGATCGGGACTTCTGAGCATGTTTGAGATTTTTTTAAATTCAGATCTCGAAGCAGGAATGTTTGTCAAACAGTTAATTGGTGATAAATGAATATTTGGACTTGAAGCTTTTTTTTACCTGTCGATTCAGCATGTACATGGACCCACACACAAAGGTGGACACACTCTAGACTTAATTATCAGTAGGGCTCTAAACTTTTCATCCATTGTTATTAAGGACGTAGTGTGACAGATCGCAAGAGGCGAAGACTCAAGTGCAGGCAGATGGGAAGACTTTATTTATATGTCACCAAAATAAACAAAAACACAACTGAAACCAGATGAGCGTTCAAAGTTATGAGACATAGTATTACATTAAATCTGTGCAGTCAGATTATGATTCTAGAATAGCTATTTTAACCATCAAAAACTACTTCTACTAAACAACAGCTACAGCATTTGTCAACAGTATTTGCAGCACATTTTTCAGAGTAAAATAGGATAAATGGGAAGAAATGTACACTAAAAAGAAAACTGAATTCTCTGCAGTGAATGGGTGCCGTCAGAATGAGAGTCCAAACAGCTGATAAAAACATCACAATAATCCACATCCCTCCAGTCCATCAGTTAACATCTGGAGAAGACAAAAGTTGTGTTTGTAAGAAAAAAATCCATCAATAAGATGTTTTTAACTTCCAACTAAAATATGAGTCCATAATCCATAATAATGCTTCCTCCAGCGAAAAAGTCCATCTCCTGTAGTCTCTCACATCAAAATCCAGCCACATATTTGTTTAGAGCTGTTTTGGCTTATAAACTGTGTTTTATGTGTGCAGATTTCTCTCCTGATCCAAGACGTTTTCACTGGAGGAAGCATTATTATGGATAAACAACTCATATTTCAGCCAGAAGCAACAGTTTGAGGTTAAATAGTCAAAATGGATTTGCTTCTTTTGGCTTCTCAAGACATTATCTGATGAACCGGAGTGCTGTGGATTATTGTGATGTTTTTATCAGCTGTTTGGACTCTCATTCTGATGGCACCCATTCACTGCAGGGCATCCATTGATGAGATGGAATGCTACATTTCTCCAAATTGAATTAAGAAACAAACTCAACTACATCTTGGATGGCCTCGGAATAGCTATTCTTCTAGAAAGTAATACAGTCTGACTTTCGGCTGTTTACGGTTCACATTTGCACATCAGCTATTTCATCCACTCGTAGTATCATAAAACTCATTGCTTTGTAAAATAACCCCATCTGAAAACATCATCCCTCCGTCTGAGATGTTTGTTGTCATTGCGATGGATGTGTAACAGGTCATTACCGTACGTCTTGCGGTTTCACTTCTATATTCGCTCCATTAACGCTCAGGAGTCGTTTAAAGAACATGAGAACATATTCTGATAAACACGCACAGCTTGAGCCGCTCGTAATGGGCAGGAAAAACACTTCACAAAGATGACAACTCGATGTGTTTTCGTCTGCTTATTCAACGCATTTACTAGTCATAAACTCTCAAAAATGTTCCATTTAAAACCTACACAAGTTTTATTACCTCATGCCACATGAGAAGATTTGAAAGTTTCACCAAGAGCTTTTTTCATTCTCTATTAACCTCTGAACTGCAATAATAAATAATTTAATCATAAACATGTCAGATGTGTTGTTAAATTATTGAAATATTTACTTAAAATATCAGAGGGACTTTAAATAAATTGTAGATCAAATGGGTTTGGCTGAGAAACAAGTTTGGGAAATAATCCTTTCAAAATGCCTTTATTCAAATAGCTTAGAATCAGCATAAATCTCTTATAAAAAGGGTTACAACTCTATTTCTATTAGAGAAATCATTCCTGTTTCTTGTGTATGACTGATAAATAAGCATCACATTAAGTTTATTATGTATTTTTGTTCATCTTAAACCTAATCCAAGTGGGAGGTCATTTTATATGTTTTATTAATTTATGCCTAAATATTGTTTTGACTGTACCGGTGCTTAAAAGAACCCATAAATTACGGGAAAACACTTATCTGAAGAACACTTAGCAACAGCAAAGTATTTTGGAACCCTGCTGTAGCAACTGCATAGCAACACCGTAGCAACCACTCAAAACACTAGTGTGCGGAATTCAAGACTGTAACCAAAGCCTGTTCAAGAATATAAAGACAAGTCTTTTTATGAAAAGTGTGTGTGTGTGTGGTGTGTGTGTGTGTGTGTGATGTGTGATTTATTGGAGTGGGGGGAACAAACTCCACTCATGCGGATGATGATTGTAATTCCATTTGGGAAAATGGCTGAGCTGGCTTCTCCTGTCGCACAGAAGGTCACAACATTCCCGCTGATGGCTGATGAACAGATCGGAGAGCTGCAGTTATACTGGCTCATTCATTTGACATCAACAACAATCCACCTCACGTTATTATTATATAATCTCATTAGTATCACCTTTGTTAAGTGCAATCAGACATAGTAATATATACTAAGCACTAAATTAGTTTGACATGCTAAACTCTGCTGAAGCCTCTGTGTTTGGAATCTTCTTCCAGCCAATGATTGACATGAACATTCTGAGTAGCCCCGCCTCTTCCTGCATTTGCCTGAGTTACAAAAGCAAAATAAGAGCTTGATGGTTTAGTGTTTGAAAATGAAGAAATTAAGATCATTGCCACATTATTCATTATTATGTCACAAGTGTTTCATTTAATGTTTTGTGTGTAATGGGAAGTGTTATCAGCTTTTGGCAGTGCTTAAAACAACACATTAGCATACTACTTGTATTATATTCACAGTATGACTGTGCACAGTATGTACGTTTCCTTTTAAAATGCATTACTGTATTTGGATAAGATGACATTTTTTCATGAAAAAAAATTAAACTGCAATGATTGATTGATATAAATTTGCTGACCATAAATGTAATATATATATATATATATATATATATATATATATATAGTTACATTTTACAATTTACATTTAAATAACAATTATTTCAGATTATATTTTTATTTTCTTATTTAGAAATAATAATAATAATTTGTATTGTTATTATTATTATTATTATTAAACAGTCTTTAATTATTAAATATTATTATTAAATATTTATCATCATAAACAATTTGTATATAAATATATATATACACATGCAAATTTATAGATAAATGCATACATACAATTATATATAAATTAATTATAATTAATTATGTATATATTAGAATGTATTTTTATATAAAAAATTACATAATTGTAACACTTGTCCAAATACAGTAATGCATTTTAAAAGGAAACGTACATACTGTGCACAGTCAGACTGTGAATGTAATACAAGTAGTATGCTAATGTGTTGTTTTAAGCACTGCCAAAAGCTGATAACACTTCCCATTACACACAAAACATTAAATGAAACAGCAGTCACTTCTCTTGTGGATGCAGTCTGTTTTTTTCACCATTAGAGGGCATAACACACACATGCACACACACACACACACACCGACACGTCCACCCACAACAACCTGCATTAAATAACACTGGTGCACAGCTCTCTCACCCTCTCTACAGAGAGCAGGTGTTCCTCTGATAAGAGCCGAACACACATTACTGCACGTACACACACACACACACACACACACACACACACACACACACACAGAGCGAGGATCAAACACAATACGAACACCTTCCTTTGTGCAGCCGCTTCACAAACCCAGGGTGTTTCCCTTGTGCTCCAAGTGTTTGTATTAAAAAACACAATGATCCATGAAATCTCATTCCGTCCCAGAGCCGAGGGCCACGGATGGGTGTGAGAACACATTTATCAATCAATAAACATCTGAAACTATTGGGCTTCTTTGTCAGACAGAGCTGTTTCAATGCATTTGGTTTGCAGGACAAACGCTTTTGTATCCCAGAGTTCCTTTGATTGTTTTACTGATGTGCTGCTGCGATCAGGCTGTTCAAACACATGAAATGGGTTTTGTTGATGTGAGCACGGCCTGCAAATATAAATACAGTCTGACTGAAAACAGATTTTTATCACACTATGCATAATTAACATTCACTGCATTAACTGGAGAACAGATTATATGTGCTATTCAAGAGGATTCAGGATTATTTAAACGCTATGATGAGAGTAAATCACTCAAAACCTGTATGGGACATATTTTACCACAAAATGTGAAGAAACAATGGACTATTATTTTTGCACAAACAAAATAAAGGCTGTTTAGGACTTTTACGATTTATTGCATTGTGGTTTTCATGATTAGTAGACACCCCAATTTTCATTATTTTAAAGCAAGCATTAAAACATTTATAATTATATTAAGAAAAAAATATATATAATTTAAATGGTAAAAGAATACATTTTATGAAAAAATAATGAATGAAAAAAATTACTATAAATATACATTATTTAATATTAAATGTATAAATATTAATTAATGTATAAATTTAAATTATATAAATTAATTATACATTTATAAATTAAATTTGATATATATATATATATATATATATATATATATAAAATAAACAATTCAACTATTTTTCTTTAATACATACATGCATTTTTGTGCATTTATACACAAAAATCTGAATGACAGAAAATAAATTAAATATAAATAAATTATATTAAAATACAGATATTTCTCAATTAATTAATCTATGTATGTGTGTGTGTGTCATTTTTTCTCTTCTCTCTTCTTATAGCATGCATGACGATGCATTTCCTACCATATCATATCCTAAATAGTATGATAGATATGTTAAAGGTATTAAAGGTATAACACCTGCAAACATAAACCATATTGATCAAGATGTTGTAGTGTGTGTCTCTGTACTCAAAAGTATACAGTGCAGAAATATTACAGGATCATTTAATCGCAGCTCAGCAGTTTAACACGGGCAAAACTTCAGACAGTAAATCCATGCGATTCCTCCAGGACGGGGAAACAGACACACGGTGTCAGAGACAGGTTGTAGTGTGTCGAGGACTGAGAATCAATTTCAGAGCAAAGAAAAGAGCAGGTCGATATCTGCAGTCAGCGGTGCTTCTGACAAGCTCATCATCAGACCAAAGAAAACGCACGATAAACGATTTCTCACAGCAGAGATCACGTCATACAGAAGACAAGACAGCGAGAGAAGAAAAGACCTCGAGATGTTAACAACTGTGAACAATTTCAGCTCAGATCAGACATCTGAACATGAGATATCAAATACTTAGTGACTAATGAAGTACTTTTATGGTCACTATGAACATTTACTGTGTGGATAAGAATGAATCTATGAGGACACTCCCTTCCCAAACACTAATCATTATTTTATGTTTTTGAAAGACATCTCTTCTGCTCATCAAGGCTACATTTATTTGATCAGTTTAAAAATACAGTACAATTTGTGAAATATTATTACCATTTAAAATAGCTGTTTTCTACGTGAATATATTGTAAAATGTACAGTAAGTGATTTTTCTGTGATCGAAGCTGAATTTTTTAAGCAGCATTAAAATCAGAACATTAGAATGATTTCTGAAAATCATGTGACACTGAAGACTGGAGGAATGATGCTGAAAATACAGTTTTGATCACAGAAATAAATTACAATTTACAATATATTCACATGAAAAACAGCTATTTTAATTGTAAAAATATTTTGCAATTTTACTGTATGTTTGAACAAATAAATGCAGCCTTGCCGAGTAGAAGATCAAATATTTAAACTTTTCCTTGGTAGTGTATATAAGGCAAAACTGACTGTAATTTCTCTTTAAGCTAGCAGTCTTTCATCGAGTGAAGTTTAGCAGTGTACAGAGGGCTAACATTAGCATTAAAACAAGCTCCAGACAGAAAAAGGCAGTGATGTGCTGAAGAAGGCTGTGTTTATGAACAGTTTGGGTGGTCTCATCTATCAGCTCGAGTCCAGGAGTGTTTCTTCACATGTTCAGCCAGTGGATGAGGGAAAATAAACTGACCCTGGATCAGAAAACACCCCCTACTGGATGGACAGAGTAAGAAGCGAGAGTCACAAAAAGACTATTTCAGTTTCAGATATTTTAAAGAAATTTTGCCACTAGCTGGAATAACCTTTTTTTTTAAAATCCAGTTAGAATTTACTATACCACCAATCATTAAAATAATAAATGAAAATGACTTAAAATATTCCTTATACTGTATGGAGGAGATGTCATGTTCATTTATCATGATTTTAAACATGGAAATTATGGAAAGCATGATATTTTTTAATGATAATAAACAACTGCAGCTCAAAAGCAAAATAAAAATTAATAAATAAACTTCTGTTAATCTAAATATACTTCCATATTAAATAGTCCTTTAATAATTTCAGTAACTCATAGGCATGTGTGTTTGTGTGTTGTGAGTGTGTGTAAATGCGAATGTGTTGTGTGTGTGTGTGTGTCTGTGTGTGTGTTAGTGTGTTATGTATGTGTGTGTGTAAGTGTGTAATGTATGAGTGTGTGTGTATGCGAGTGTGTTGTGTATGTGTGTTAGTGTGTTGTGTGTGTGTGCGTTAGTGTGTTATGTATGTGTGTGTGTGTGCATTAGTGTGTTATGTGTGTGTGTGTGTGTGTGTGTGTGCGCGAGTGTGTTAAGTATGTGTGTGTGTGTGTGCGAGTGTGTTAAGTATGTGTGTGTGTGTGTGTGTGTGTGTGTTAGTGTGTTATGTGTGAGTGTGTGTGTATGCGAGTGTGGTGTGTGTGTGTGTGTTTGGCAGTGATGTCGTCAGACTGTGGCATCATCCTGTCTGAGCCGGTAACTGAAACGTTTAGAAATATAATTCCCACAAACCCCTGAGATCTGCAGTCCATGTGTTGTAAGGCTGGACTGTTGAGGCCTGTTTCTAGCGTTAGAGAAACTCTCACACACAGTAAATACAGGACAGTCACTGCAGAGGAATGATGACTAGAACCACTTCCCACCAAAATAACTGTGACAAATACAAAATAAAGTCATATAGTTTTATTGCACTACCAACAGCTTTAGGTACAAGCTATGATTACCATGGTAAATTTGTGTTCTTAAAGCAATTCAATTTTTAAATAGTAATTAAAAACAGCCTGTTCTTTGATGCTTTAGATTCCAGGAGTGATGAAATAATGAGAGCTACACATAGAAAAAATGAGTTACTGCACGTGAAAAAACTGTTTAGCCATCTGCGACAGACCCCAAAATATGCAGTGCTATTTTTTACAATTATTTATACAGTATTAGAGTTTTTATTATATTTTGAATTATTTATTATGTACAAGCGTATTTATATATATATATATATATATATATATATATATATATATATATATATATATATATATATATATATATATATATATATATATATATATATAGGTTACATTGTTGTTGTTGTTTTCTAGCAATTTTTAGTATCATTTGTACTTTTTTTTATTAGCACCCTAGCAATAATCCCCATTGTTATATCATATTTATATATACATATATATAGATATAGATATAGATAGATAGATATAATTATTGCTCTAAACGCTTTTAGTCACATTTTTAGACACCAAACTGCTCCATCTAGACTCATGTATTATGCTAAATGAACACTTCAGCAACTTCAGCTTCTCCATATGCAATTTCCTTTGACATTATCAGTGTGATTGTGTAAAAGGAAACTGCATATGGAGAAATCATAGGAAATCAGCTCACGAAAATCAAAATGTTACTTTCAAATGCTTGAAACATAATGGGCCCTTGCAAATGAAGGCCGTGCACTGAGACATGCGCACACAGTGAAAACCACTGAAATTAGATTACCGTGCTGCGCGCTGGACATGTGAGGGTTTAATGCTGGTGCAGTGCGGAGCGGATAACTCCACTGCACCACAGAAACACACACTAATAAAACACTCAGTGTGTGTGTGTGTGCCGGTGCTGCATGACTTCCTCCCTCCTCCTCGCTCGCATTCGCTCTTTTTGTCTCTCTTTGTGCTTAGCCGACCGATATCTGGGAGGAAATGGAAACCCTGAAGGAGAAGAACTCTGTTAAACCAACGCTGTCGAATCAACAGCTGCCTTTGTTTCCAATCAAAGACGTTCAGCCTCTTAACAGCCCAGATTTCATCATTAGACGAATATTTCCCATCATCCCCAGAGTTGCCTGAAGCACTGTCTTTGATGAGGTTCTGGACGTCTAATACAAATGTTGCTTTTCAAAGAAAGAAAACAACACATTGAATACCCTACCAGCAAATGCACACACACACACACACACACACACAATATCATGCACAGCAGCCCAGAAAACTAATTGTAGAAACCTTGTCTGTAAAACAAAAAATATTTTTTGATAATGTCTAAAATAGAATACAAATGTAAATATTAGATGAAAAACTTCAATTTATTTCATCTACATTTCAGCAGATCTTAAAATTAATATATTTTAAGTTGAAGTTGAAGTACTAAAATGAATAAAACTCAAATATACACTCTTAGAAGGAAAGGTTCTATATAGAACCTTAAAAGGTTCTATCAGGCGCTACGTATTTGGAACCCCTAAAAGGTTCTATATAGAACCCTTTTTAAGGGTTCAATCAAAAGAACCCTTTAGGGTTCTTTGTTACCAGGAGAAAGGTTTTATATTGAACCTTTTAGGGTTTAATTCATGATTATTTATTTTAAATATTTTTAATATTTTAAATATTTAATATTAAATATTAAATATTTAATATAACTTAAAAACATCAAGACCCTAAAATGTAAAAATGTAATTAACATAAAAAAGTCACCCATGAATACAGAAAAAAAGCTCACCCATAGAACTAGTCATTTATTTATATTAACAAAAATAATTACTATTACTGAAAGAATGCTACTGTCATTTCAAATATTCAAGGCTTTAAATGTACAACTCAACCTTAAAACACCAACCATTTAAAAATCTCATAAATAATGAAAATAGAGTTTCACCTACCTCTATTACAAAATAAGTCCATTATAAAATTACATTAATCTATCACTAATAAATAATGCAAATATACAGATTCATCTAAATTCCCATCAGGGTTAGAACAACATCAAGTACTGTACCTCAAAACCATATTAATATAACTCACAATGGAAATATAGATATAGAAGTACACCCTCCATATTGATGCTGGCTCTTTTTGCATGGAGGCGGTTTGAAGCTTCATGAAAAACTATAGTCGGAGTTGGCTTTACTGATTCCTGCAAGTTGTAAAAACATATAAATTATTTGTGAAATAACTTAGAATCTTGCATACTTTCTTCCAAACAATTGGATATGTGACTGACCATTTTTTACCGCAGTGGAAAGGGCCAATTCACTGCTAGGTTACACACGCAACTCACAAACAATCATGACCACAGAAACTTCAAGATCAATGCAATATTCATTAATAAAATAGCTTGGATAGTGAAAAACTAAAAAGCAACAATGTTAATTTAAATAAAAATGCTATTCGTTCAAGCTACATCATTTCTGTATCTGATTTAAAGCATGCAGAATGCTAGATCTAAAGGCCGTTTGCAAAAAAAAAATGCATCAGTAATTTCTTGCCTCCATGTCTTTCATTTAAATTGTGTAAATTTTTTTGGTTTGAAACTGAGCTGCCCTCTCTCAATTTTAACATCTTTGTATTTATCCATATATTACAAAACATTCTTCATTAGAACATTATTCTACAAGAGCAAGACATTTTTATTTAATTTTGTTATCACATTCACAGAGCTACATGCAATCAAGTGATCGTGGCTGTCAATTCTTTAAAATGATGGCATCTCAAATATCTGCTCATCACAATGAACGTCATACAGTTAATTATACAGATACAGATAATTTTCACAGACATGACATATCAAAACTTACATTGTCCAGACAGAAGAGAAACTTCATGTTTTCTCTGAATAAAGATGGTAAGATTAGCAGTGCTCCATTTTTATCCAGATCTGCAATATCAGTTTACACAAAACAACAAAACAAAACAGGTTATTGGTACACACTATATTTTAGCTGTGATGGTTGTCTCAGGTTTACATTCACAGTGTTTTTGGAAACCATGTAAATTTGAACAAATAACAACATCTAAATAATAACATTATTATTTTGCTTATTTTTTAATTCAATTATTAATATATAAAGACTGAAATATTACTGTAATTACTTAGTCAAATAAAATATTTATATAATTTATTTTACACTTCACTTTTAAACATTAATCATTAATTAGTATGTGAGCAGAGCAGCATCCAAAATCAAAGTACTTCTGCTGAGATTCTGAAGCATGCTTACAATGAACAATACACACAGTTTGGGGATCGCGAATCATTTGAGTCAGTTTGGGAGTTCGGAGCGGGTTCGCGAATCATTTGAGTCAGTTCTGGAGTTCAAAGCGGGTTCTCGAATCCTTTGAGTCAGTTTGGGAGTTCGGAGCGGGAATCATTTTAATCAGTTCGAGAGGTCGGTGTGGGTTCGCGAATCATTTGAGTCATTTCGGGAGTTCGGAACGGGATCGCGAATCATTTGAGTAAGTTTGAGAGTTCGGGAGCGGGATCGAGAATCATTTGAATCAGTTCTAGAGGTCGCTGTGGGTTCGCGAATCATTTGAGTCATTTCGGGAGTTCGGAGCGGGATCGCGAATCATTTGTGTCAGTTTGGGGATCGCGAATCATTTGAATCAGTTCGGGAGTTCGGAGCGGGTTCGCGAATCATTTGAGTCAGTTCGGGAGTTCAAAGCGGGTTCTCGAATCCTTTGAGTCAGTTTGGGAGTTCGGAGCATGAATCATTTGAGTCAGTTTGGGAGTTCGGAGCTGGTTCGCGAATCATTTGAGTCAGTTTGGAAGTTTGAAGCAGGTTGGCGAATCATTTGAGTCAGTCTGGGTGTACAGAGCGGCTTCCGGGATCATTTGAATTAGTTCGAGAGTTCAGAGCGGCCGGGTTCGTGAATTATTTGAATCAGTTCGGGAGTTTGTAGCGGGTTCGCAAATCATTTGAGTCAGTTAGTTTTCTCCAAAAATCTGCATGATTAAAATGTGATATTAAGTGACACAAACAATAACTTAATTACAAATACAAAATGTTGCAGAATAATGTAATATATGAATGAATAATAGCCTAAAGAACATTTGTGCCAAAAGGGTTCTTTCTAGTCATTATAGAACCTTTTTAGCATAAAAGGTTCTTTGGAGTTGAGTAAAGAACCCTATGGTATAGAACCCCAATGAACCCTTTTTTCTAAGCGTGTATTAATATATATATATATATATATATATATATATATATATATATATATATATATATATATACTGTATTTACATTTTTTTTATAATTTATAAATAATATTATAATTAATTCAAAATAAATTATGTATTAGTAAATAAACAATACTAAAATAGGTAAATAATGATCCAGTAACCACAAACAGTAAGTCACATAGAGTAATACTGTCTTCCTTCTCAACACTATTTATAAGTTATCAATCCAAACCATACAAATTAATCACTGACACTTGCTTTGATTTTTTTGTGAACTAATTCAATGACATCCAGACATTTTTAAGTGTGACTCAATTGTCAAAATATGTTTTGGGGCCACTGTGTGTGCAAAGACTCTTGACACAAGATATTGACACAAAACTCACTTTCAGACGCATACAGAGAAAATTGGGGTCACGGTTTCTCCCAGACACAGTGACACACAGTCCTGGGAAAGGCAAATGTGATCGCTCTGTGTTATTTGCTGTCTGTCAGAGTGCAAATACACAGGGAAAATGCTTCTGACCATAGAAAAGACAAATCATCAAATGATATTTATTTAATATCTTCATCATTTCTTCTACACGACTATGAGATTAAAGAAATGGTTTGCCAAAAAAGAAAATCTCGCCCTCAGGCCATCCAAAATGGAGATGGGTTTCTTCATCAGATTTGGAGAAATGCAGCATTGCATCAGTGTCTCACCAATGGATGCTCTGCAGTGAATGGGTGCCGTCAGAATGAGAGTCTAAACATCTGAAAAAAACCATCACAACAAGTAATCTACACCAAGAGTCTTGATGATGGTTTTGTTTCTTACAAACACACAACTTTTGTCTTCTCTAGATGTTAACTGATGGACTGGAGGGATGTGGATTATTGTGATGTTTTTATCAGCTGTTTGGACTCTCATTCTGACGGCACCCATTCATAAACTCAAACATTTCTCTTTAAATGATCTGAGCTGCTCTACATTATTATTACTCTATACCTTTAAACGGAATGACAATCTGGGTCTGTTTCAGGGGAAACATCTGCGACAAAGATGCTTAAATGAAACCCTGTTAACTCTCCTGAGCTTTGAAACTGAAATCGTCTTCGCTGGACTCTGACCAGGTGCAGAATCACATGCTGCTTTGATTCAGTGAGCAACAAGATGCCTGCAGCACTCAAAGACAAGAGACATAGATCAGTGCCTTTACAAACAGAACAGAGAGAGAGAGAGAGAGAGAGAGAGAGAGAGAGAGAGAGAGCTCAGTGTTTACTGCACAGACGGCAGTAAAGAAAACTCGGTTCTGTCTCTCCTGTAAAGACCGTGACATGTCTGATCTCTCAGTGTATTATATCCTGGTTGAATAAAAGGAGTTTGCATGCCACAGAGGAACCATTTCAAATTATAAAGAACCTTTATCTACTATAAAAAATCTATTCTACAATACAGATTCCATGTATGTTAAATGTTCCTCGTGGAACCATTGATGCCAATAAAATAACTTTATTTTTGAAAGTATATTTTAAAAAATTATTGTTGAATTAATAAATTAAATTAAGAAAATTTGAGCCTTTCTGCTTTATATATATATTTTTTTGTTTAATTAATACAGCAAATAAAGAAAATATGAGTCTTTCTTTCTGCTTCAGTATTTCAAGTTCATTTGGGAAATTTTTCTAGCAACTCAAATTTTCTAGAAATGTTATTATATATATATATATATATATATATATATATATATATATATATATATATATATATATATATATATATATATATACAATAATTGTCATTTTTTTACATTTTATATTTTGTGGTTTAATAATATATTTTTTTATATATATCTGCTATATATATAAATATGCTTTATATATATCTGGAAAATTTTTTTATTAATTTTTCTTTCTTTTTTATTAATTTAATTAAAATGTGTGTGTGTGTGTGTGTGTGTGTGTTCATTTTTGTGTCGTTAAAAAGCACATAGGCAACAGTCAGGCACTGCATATCATCTATAAATGTGTAAAAGTGCTACAGATGCCTCGTGGATTACAGGAAGGTGTCAGTTCCACCCAGACATGCACTTCTACTCGCCCTCTCTTTACCATTCCTGCAGCATCTCTCATGGGATAAATAACACGTCACAGTCTCTAGTGCTTTTCATTCATTTGAGTAAGGGAACAGTCTGTGTGCTGAAATAGGTTACGAGAACACACACACACACACACACACACACACACACACAGACGCTTCCCCAGAGATCCTGCTGAATCTGTCAGAATCTACTTCTGTCAGTGATAATGTAACCGCTACATCTGCTGAACAGCACTCAGATAGACTTCTACCGCTTTTATATCAATAGAATTACACTGCCTCCCATCTAACTCTGCCTTTTGCAGAATGCAGTATGTACAATGTGCACAGAAAGCAAATTTTCTGCATGACAAACCATTTGCCAAATGTGCAGCGTACAACCAGAGGTACTGTATTCAACAATGCAGTCTAATAAATAGCTATCTGAAATAATTACTACTGTTTTAATGTATAAGTATGCTACTCTATTTCCAGTAAAACAACTGCTTTCCGTTATATGAACATGTACTAGGAATGATTTTAGTGGCCCTTCCAAAAGTGAATGTGAAGTCAGTGTAGTACTCTTCATCTCCAGTAGGAGGCGGATGTGAGATGGGACCCCTGAACCCCCAGCATCAGGAATCATTTAGGGTGGGGTCGGAATTTCTCCCGTTTAAGATCGGTGACTCACTGGGCCGAGAGAATTTGAGTGGGAAAGCACACACACGCACAGAAAATAACAAAGTGAATTAACTTTGAATGACTGAGAGAGAATGTTTCACCAAGCCAGCCGTTCAGCCTGAGGGGAGTCAGTGCGTGGATTTAACATGCTGTGGCAGCCCTCTGTGTGTGTGTGTGTGTGCGTGTGTGTGCGTGTGTGTGTGTGTGTGTGTGTTGGGGGGGGGGGGGGGTCAGACACGAGATTGGGATCAGCTGGCTGGTTGTAAAGTTGGTTGCAAGTAACAAATGTTTTCATTCCACTCAATTCATGACAAATGAAAATAAAATAAAATATAAAATAAAAATAATTTAAAATAAATAAATGTGATTTTCTTTACTTTTATTTTTAGTGATATAATTACATTATATATTAAATAAATTATTAATGATTAAAATAGCATGCAGAGCAGTAAAAAAAAAAATATAAAAATAATTACAAACTTGATTTATTGTATTTTTAATGTTTCAGTTGGTTTTTATTAAGTAAATTAATTAATGGCAATTGTAAATTATATTTAAATGAATGGTAATGTGTGAGGTGTGTTCAAAACAAAAACTAAATCATTAATGGAAAAATAAATAAAATAAATAATAATTAAATTAAAATAAAATAATTAAAGAATGGAATAAAAAACATTGTAAACACACATGTGAACAGTATACCACACACGTGTGCACGCACATTCACACAAACACACACACAGACACACACACACACACACACACAGAGTGGTAGCAACTCTTTGAACTTGATGTGCTTTTACTGCGGACTGTAAAGTTATGGAAGATAAACCTTTATAGCCAAACGCCCATTTAATTAAACAGCATCCGTGATTACACAGTTAAACACAGTTACACGCACTGAAATCTAGTGAATGATTCGCGTCCGTTGAGTCACCATGCATAATTTATGCCACGTAGCATTAGCTAAACACAAAAAATAAACTTGGATGAGTCAAAGCAGCTATTTCACTTCGACAAGCCCAAGATCATTGCTTTCCCATTTTGCAGTAACAGCACTTTTGTTTCTGATTATGCAAAATTTGAGTCCCTTATTGTGCAAAGAAAGAGGAAAAGGCAGTGCCGCTGATTGTTTATAACCTTTTCATAGCTAAATCAGTTATAAACCCATATTGTTGTGTGCATACAGACTGATAACTTAGTATCACTGTGAGAATTCACACAGAACTGAATTCACACCGCTGATCAGTGAAGCCCGTCAACACAATCTCTCAGATTAGCATTAGCCTTGGCGCTAATCTGCCAAACAGGAGTCTGTGACTTCGTCTTAGTACAGATATTAGCCAACAAAACCACAGAACGATCCGGTCTAGTCTGGGATTTCTCCGGCATTCTAGAACTCTGGATGACCCTTTGATTCCCCGGGCGGGAAGTGCTGGAATATTCTGGAAGTCTGACACTGACATTCCACGACTGCAATACAAGAACAGATGGCAAGATTATTCTAGAACAGAACCTCACACCTGCCTCCATTAAAAACACTCACTGCTGGACCTTTTAAGTCTTCTGGTGGATAATTAAGAGTTTCTTTATGTTTTTGAAAGAAGTCTAAAGAACATTTATATGTAAAATATATTAAATATTATTACTATTTAAAATACCTGTTTTCTATGTGAACATATTTTATAATGTAATTTATTTCTTTGAATCGCAGCTGTATTTTCAGCATCATTACATCATCCAGTTTTCAGTGTCACGTGATCTTCAGAAATCATTCTGATATGCTGATTTTACTGCACAAGAAACATTTCTGATTATCACTGATGAAAACAGTTGTGTTGCACAATATTTCTGTGGAAACTGTGACTCATTTTATTTTTCAGGAGTCTTTGATGAACAGAAAGTTCAAAAGAACAACATTTATTTGAAACAGAAATCTTTAAGAACATTATACGTGTCTTTAATGCCACTTTTGATCAATTTAATGCATACTTGCTGAATAAAAGTAATCATTTATATATTTTTTAAATATTACTTACCCTAAACATTTGAATGGTATATCTCAGTTTACACCAAATAATAAGCAACAAAAACAGTTTTCAACATTGATATTAAAAATAAATGTTTCTTGAGCAGCAAATCAGTATATTAGATTGATTTCTGAAGATCATGTGACTCTGAAGACTGGAGGAATGATGCTGAAAATACAGCTGCGCATCACAGGAATAAATTAGATTTTAAGATGTATAAATAGTAAACAGACAATTTAAATTGTTAAAATATTTCACAATATTACAGTTTCATTGTAACGGCGATCAAATAAATGCAGCCTTGGTGAGCAGAAGACACCATAAAACTTGAAATTATTTCATTATTAATTATTCCAAACATTTGACTGGTAGTATATCTATTTTATTAAAAGTCAGCATAAAAGAAAGAAAGAAAGAAAATCATTTCAAAACAGAACGGTGACAAAAAATACATTTTCTTTGATCACTGTAAAAACTGTATAACTTGCTTTTGCGTGTGTGTGTGTGTGTGTGTGTCTCTCTGAAGTATTTGATCTCACATGATGGTCTTAACTAGCCAGTGCAAACAGACCTAAAGCACTTCACAGGTCTCCGTCATCTCATAGTAAAGCACATCTTCCTCACAAGCTCTGCAGGCTTGTGGTTATGTAATATTATCATCAGTCACATGCTATATAATCCAAGCTAAACCGAATTAAACCAATCTCAACTGGATGCCATGCCAAACGACCCGTTCAGCTCGGCAGAATCGAGAAACATGTGTCTAATTCCCGTTTGTGCCTGGCTTTCCGAGGAACGCCGCTAATCTGGAGCGTGTAGGGGAAGAGGAGGAGTCCTGTGGACTAATGGAGGTCTCGTGGTCTCCTTCATGGGTCTCATGACCGAACCAGGCTCTCATCCAGAGTCAAACACATGACACGGCCGCAAGCTCCACACAGCCCTGACCGAACAGTGTGGAATACCATAAAAAGCCTTTTTACAGGAAATGAAAGTGTACCTTCTTGAATTTCCCTTGAGTATCTATCGGAGAAGAAAGGGTTGGAATCAATTATATTTCAGCTGAGGCCAAGAACTTCAAACGTCAGGAAAATCTGATTCACGGCAAGACAAATCTGTGTCTAAAACCTTCATGGATGAATCGTTCATAATATATAACATGCACCATGCATTTAACAAATAAATAGGGTGATTTTACAAGTCATGCCATTTTGAGGATAAATAGTTCCTGTGTGTTTTGGACAGTTCAAATCAAATGAAACTCATGAATCGAAAGGAAGCCCATTTTTTTAAATTGATTGATTGTTTTACTAATATTTTGTCTTGTTTACCAGTACACATATAAAACAATCTTAAATCAGATACATTTATCTGAGATGCAAAATTATTTAGCAGATTAAGTCTTGTTATTGTGGAAACCATGACACATTTCGATTCTGGATTATTTGAGGAATAGAAAGTTATTTTTGTAACATTATACATTTCTTAATTGTCACCTTTTAATTAATTTAATGCATCCTTTCTGAATTAAAGTTTTAATTTAATTTTGTTTAATTTTACTTTGCCTATTTTTTTTTCCATCACTGATAAATAATTAGCATATTAGCATGATTTCTGAAGATCATGTGACACTGAAGACTGGAGGAATGATGCTAAAAATACAGCTGCGCATGACAGAAATAAATTACAATATAAAATATATTCACATAGAAAACAGCTGTTTTAAATTGTACAAAATATTTCACAATATTACTGTTTTTACTGTATGTTTCACCAAATAAATGCAGCCTTGATGATCAGAGGAGACTTCTTTCAAAAACATTACACAATCTTATTTTTTTTAATTAAAATTTCCTGAAAAATATCTCAAAACTATTTGGTTTTTGCTTAAAATGAAAACAAATATCGTAAGAGAATTTTCTTACCCTATGTTTTTTTTCTTGTTTTAAGCAAAACTCACTTAAATATATATATATTCTGTCTCTGAAAACAGGACTGTTTAGATATTTGTACTGGGAAACAAGACAAAAAATGTTTAGGAACTTCCCAGAAAGACATGAGAAGCGCTTTAGGAAGGATATGTGAGAATGATACTGAGCCATTGATCTGTATTAGTAATCTATATGATGCCTATGCTGGAAAGCTTGTCATTGGAGGTCTGAAAAAGAGTTCAACAGATATTAACAGCTATCGAAATTTTAATCACAAAATCAGGAAGTGAATTTGCAGAGGTTAGGACAATGTGGGTGCGCCTGTGCTGTAAGAACCGTTGCTATAATCATGACTAACAAGATCATGTTCCCTTCAATGCCAACAGTGTGTGAGTCATGTTCACATGCATCCTTCAATCCCATGAGTAAGACAGTGAGATGATGTGCATCTTGTGTTTTCACTGTGTGAGAGGTGAAAAAAAAACACAGAGAGAAAGACAAAAAGAGATCAAGACTAAATGAATGGCACTTTTACAGTCTGTCTTAAATAATAAAGGACTGAAAGATTGTGACAAAACAGCAGTTTATTCTGCTAAAGAATTGCCAACTTATAAAAATAAAAACTTTAAAAATCTCATTATCAATTTTCTTTTTAATTAAAATTTGTTACATATAACATTTTTATATTTATATTTATTAATATAATATTAGTGTAATTTTATCAGTATAGTATGCATGACTTTTCATGTATGTATATTTTCATACATTTATTAATACGCATATAGTTTTGATTATATATATATATATATATATATATATATAATATATATATATATATATATATATATATATATATATATATATATATATATATATATATATATAAATTAAATTAAGTTAAATGTATGCATTTAGCAGACGCTTTTATCCAAAGCGACTTACAGTGCATTCAGGCTATCAATTTTTACCTATCATATATGCTGCTTTTATTTATTAACATTATGTTATATATACTACTGTTTTTCATACATAATATATTATAATTGATCATGTGTTTTCCTATATATTTTTATAAATGTATATTTATTCATATTTATATTTCATACATATTTTCAAAGAAAATTTCTACTGATATATATATATATATATATATATCTCTATCACATCAGCTATAACATAATTAGTCTGCTAAAATGCCTATCTATCCATGCATTTACCTGCCCACATCTTTATTTTAGCTTATGTTCAAATCACCAAACCTCCATAGTGATGCAGATTCCCCTTCATCCATCTATAACATCCATCCATCTCTCTTTCTTCTTCAGCACAGCCACAGTGATTCAGACCTGTCAGACAAAATGTGTGGAAACCAATGGAACGTGTCAGGAACGTTTATGGTGGGGCACTAATGCTTTGCTTTTGATATGCATGCGTAACCTTGATGGCAAATCTAATGAGGTGGGATTGTGGTCTATAGCATTATATCACAGAGCCCTCTTTCTCCAGTTAGCAGAGCTCAGTAGAGTAAAGTGACCTAAATTTCTGAGCTTCAGTCACAGGGGAGTGATTCACAGCTAAGGGCACAACTGCTATGAATGAGAGATACCGAGCACTGATCACAACGATTTTATAAAGACATTCAGCAGCCGTTTGCAAGATGCACACTATAATGTGCATCCATTATTAGGCCACATGCAACTTTACAAAAATAGTGTGTGAGTATAAGCACTTTCTTATACATCATCTTATTTAATTCATCATGACCACAACCTTGAAGTGAATATTTTCCACATATATGTTTTTTAAAATTGCAGTTTTCAGTTTTTGAATTTAAATAACAATTGTGTTTGTGCTGCCGATTTGGAGCTCATGTTTATGAGTGATGAGTCACATGTGCACGCTCTCTGCCAGAGGTCAACAGGAAGTGGAAACAGGTCACAATTTTCTGTCTATCAGTTACATGAATCTGCACAAAGGAATTCTGCCACTCATGCAATGCTTTTCCACCAATCTGTGTGCATTTGATAAATACCCCTGCATTCATATTGGCACATTTCTTTTAAAACCCCACCTCACAGAAATCAGGTCAGTCTAAAACGATGCCAAAAATCATAGTAGCCTACAATATGTGGTTCCTAAATGATCTATTTAGCAAACCAAGTTTAGATTTCTTCATTTGTAACGTTTACTACTAAGTCAAGCATCACTTTCACACTTTCATTATTCCTCACATTAGAGTTAGTGATTTGAGTAAACATCCTAGCAACCAAACAACACACTTAACCGCATATAAAGTCACTACAACCTCAGGACACCTTAGCAACTCCATAGCAAAGGCTTGAAAACAAACCACAACATCATAGATTTTAGGTTCTGCAAGTATAAGGCACATTTTTCTGAGTGGAAATGTAAGAAAGAAATATAGACTGAACATGCAATTAGATTAAAAAAAAAAAATAGGCTGCAGTCACGTGATATTTATATGGCAACCTTTCCATGATGATTACTCAGAGCTATTTAACACTTAACCAATCAATATTTGTTAAAAAACAAACGGCACTCACACCAATATAACCACGTAGTGATGAATAATTAATTTTCTACATTAATTATTCAGAGTGTTATCAGTATTCACCCAAATGCTGCCAAAACCCAAAAGCTCGGTGCATTTTAAAGGTGTTTCTTTATCTAGCCTACTGTAAAATTCTTTCAAACTGTCAATAATTTCTACAGAAGGGCGGGGCGAAAGTTTCCATATAAGGAAAACGAGGCTTTCGCTGACGTCATACACTAGCCAGCGCCCCTAGAGCTGAAGGAGAGACTACGCGGGGGAGAATGACGTTGGCGTAAGCCGCCTTCATAAATTGAATGCGGAATTAATAAATATATTTTTTTTAATTTCCAATTTTTTTCACCGAGTCATTCGAGAATATTTGTTGTTGTGAGTGAGTAGACTCTCTTTTGGCAGCTGATGTTGATATAGAGGGCTTTTTTTTTTTTTTTTTTTTTTGAGAGCGCGCGAGAGAGAGAGAGGAGAGAGAGCGCGAGGGGGCGGGTGTCTCTCGCGCTCGCCTTGCGCAGCCTCACACAGACGCTCGTGAAATCAACACAAGGAAGGTTTGCTTACACATCTATCGCTTATTTTCGGGATTTTCTGGATAAACATCACCGTGATCGATGCGAGTCCTTCTAACGGACATTCGCCGCTGATATTACTTCCGCGTTCTTTTTCCTGTTTTTGTCGCTTTTCCCTCTCAGCGGAGCGTTTGTTGGATTCGTTATGAATTCCAGCCCGCTTCCAAACGGCAGGCTCCTACCGGACAGCCAGAGCTGGAACTCCTCCGGTTCCGACGAGGATCTGGACGTCGAACCGGGACCCGGTCCGCATGGAGGGGTGGCGGAATTCGGAGGGGTGCTCAGTAAGGTGGGTTACGATCCCGAATAATACCTCCCGAATCGGGAAAGCGTGTGTTTGTGCGTTTTTGTTTCCACCTGATCCGATGTAAACAAACGGCAGGCGATTAGATTAATATCACGGAGCTTGTCGAGAAAATGTCTAAATAATCTCAAACAGTAATTATGCCGATTTTAGTTCAGATATTTTGCATGGTGACATTATTTGTATGACAATTAAACTATTTTTACATCACCTATTACCATAATATGATCAATGTTTTAATTCTGATGTGTTCATTACTGCCCAGTTGCGTGTGTTTTCTTAAATTAACCACAAATCAAACACAGTACAACAAATACTACAAATGCTTAACAGTTCAAATAATAGATGTGACCCTGGAGCACAAAACCAGTCACGTGTATATTTGTAGCAATAGCCAACAATACACTGTATGGGGCAAAATGATCGATTTTTCTTTTATGCAAGTGCAGATATTTAGTAAATTTCCTATCGTAGATATATCAAAACGTCATGTTTGATTAATAATATGCATTGCTAAGAACTTCATTTGGACAACTTAAAAGGCGATTTTCTCAATATTTAGATTTTTTGTTGTTGCAGATTTTCGAATAGCTGTATCTCGGTCCAATACTATTGCTTCCCTAATAAACCATATATCAATGGAAAGCTTATTTAACCTCATTACTGGATTGCTCGCATTACGATGATGTTTTCTATGGTGATTTCCAGTGCATGGTGACCATATGCTGCTCTTTAGACAGCAAGCCCCAAGGATATGTTAACCAAAACTGTTTTTTGATATTTTATGATAAATACTTAATATGTGATGCATGGATATCTTTTTTGTGCATCTATAATTCAGAAGGGGTGCAACAGGTTCAGGGCAGAAGCTAGAGTTAGTCGGGGTTACTAGAGTTCATCTGCTGGTCTTTTCTTCCTGATGGGATTAAAGGAGAAAACCTCTCCTCATGACTCAGACAGCTGATCGTCTGTTTTTGTGATGAGAGGAGCATATTCCATAAGAGATTAGTGTATTATTCCACATGCGATGTCTTAAATCCTCTCCTATTTGAAGTATATTTATCTATGTGTTCGAGAACACAATCAGTTGTTTTATTGAACTGTGCATCATATTTTTATCGTCACAAGTCATCAGTATGGCTGTGCGCTCGCTCTTAAATACAGCTTCTTGTTTTCTTAAAACAGTTTTGTTTCTCTACAGTGGACTAACTACATTCACGGATGGCAGGACCGCTGGGTCGTGCTGAAGAACAACACCTTGAGTTACTACAAATCCCAGGACGAGCGCGAGTACGGCTGCCGCGGTTCCCTCTGCCTCAGCAAGGCTGTCATCACAGTAAGTATCCCGGGGAAAGATCCTCCCAGACAGCCGTGGGAATTTCAGATCTGAGCCAAAATTAGAATGATGCTGTGCATTCAAAACGAAAGCTTGAATTGCTTCAGATCGGACATTGTCATGCTGCGAGCTTCAGAACTGTAGTTGAATGGATTTTCATGGGATGCATGATGTTTTACTGACAATATAGACTTCTTTTATTATCAATTTGATTAGGCGGATAATATAATGCCTCCTTTTTCTAATTCTTGTATGCCAACTTCAGGATTACTAAGCATATTTTTTATTGTGCATTATAATGTATTAGTACCTGATTAGACGCAATGCATGTGATTTCACATCAGTAATCCTGTTTTTGCATAATTCAGTGAGTTGAATGCATTATTGAAACTGATTGTTTTGGGCCGTCATATTGTTTATTGGATATTTATTGAATGATTAAGGTTCTCTCAAAGTTATAAACAAGCATTCCTCCGATGATTGTCAATAAAACTGTGAAGATATCTGGTATTTCACAACTTTAGGAAAACGTTAGCACAAAAAACATAATTTATACATCACTTTTTTTAAAATACATTTTAGTTGGATGTTCGTCTGACTTTTTTACAAATGCTAATACTTATGGTTCAGAGAACATTCAAAATAGCATTCCCATAATGGTTGTTTAATAGGTATTATAGCAGAATTTTCTTACAAATGTTCCTTTTTTAAAGCTGGGTCGGTATTGCTGCATCTCTAGAAATTAGATTTGGTGTGATTATCGCTGAGGCAGTGGATGTGCTGAGAGCTCTTTTTAGGGCAGAGGAGAGGAGAAAAGAGATTGATGGAGGACAGACACGATCCTCTGCCACAGGCAGCCGGCCAGGCGCAGACAGACTGTGGCCTATTTCCCCTAAAATCACACACATGCACCTGCAGAAGCTGTGAGCCTCCGTGAACTTTCCTTCATGTGTTACTCAAACTGAGTAGTGGCAAATACTGCTGAATGTATACGGTATCTATAGGAGCTCATGTAATGAATGCATACTGCTCAGATTTGGGGTTGATTGCCTATGATCAGATATTGCCCTAAACAAACGGAATGAAATGAGAATTCCCTGCATTGCGTTAAAGGTTAACTCATGATCACACACAGATTTCGACATGTGCTGCAGCAGTCTATGCACACGCTCCGATCGTATTATCTTGCGTCACCGCTGAAAATGAGGAAACAGGGCGAAGGTTGTGTTGTTATGGAGACCACTGGAGAGGTACGAGTCCTTATGGTGACCCTGTTACCATTAGTCCTTCAATGATTAAACCAAAACCCTTACTGAAGATCGAGGGAAAGGAACAAACAAGCAATTTCTGAGATGTAAGACAAGTTACGGAGTAAATAGAGGGATTGAAGTCTGAAATGATATGGTTTTGTAGGTTTGTGATTGTGCACGGCCTGCGCTCAGGTAGTTGATGTTTAAAGCTGCAGGTCGCTGCTGTGTGTTCCACATTCTAATTTGATGCTTTTGCATTTTGGCTTTGAGCGAGAGAAAAATGGCTCCTTTGTTTCAAGACTCGAGAGTGTTTCTTTTTTCAGCTGTGTTTTTGTTGAACTCCAACATTTATGGCTAATCATAAATGTTAACTTTGGTAATTAAAGTCAAGCTTGTGGTAGAAAAAAGGTGAGGTTTAATGATTAAAATTAACTTTAGCACCTGCCAAAGGTCTGTGAATTGGCAGAATTTATCAGATAAAAATATTCTCTGTCAGCTTTTTTTTTTTTTAAGCCTGTTTGCTATTTATTTTATGAATTTCTTTGGATTATTTAGTTGTTTTTTCCTTGCATATTAGTGTTAACCCACTGCAGGTCAGTGTGTGCAAATATAAGCCATTTCTCATATCTATCTGTTCAAATTTTTGTACATTTTGTGAGTTTTGTTCAAAATATTTTATTTTGGCTTAATGCGAGGAATATTCCTAGTTTTTCGACAGTTTGTAAATCTTTGCATTGAGTCATGTGTTGCTTGCATCAGTGAGAGTTAGACTTTCATGGTTGGATAATGTTCCAGTTCCTCATAAATTTACCACATGTTTAAATTGTTTTCTTTCTACTCTCTTTGGCATGTGGTTACTGTTCATTTTGCACTGGATGAGTTTTGGCCTTTCTGTGTAATCTCAAAAAGAGGACAAAAACAGACAGTTTTTTAATTATTTATAGTGCATCTAAACATATTTCTCTTTCTCTTTCTATTCTGGAATACGAAGCAGCTTAATTCAGACTGATTCAGCACACACATGGCAGCAATCCGTCTCGTAAATCCTCACAAAAACCAGGTTATTGTGTCATTCCGCTCTTCCTGCCTGCGATTACGCTGTCCTCACATGACTCACACATACTTAAACCACACACAAACGGGACCACCCTAAAATCAGACTGGCCTTAAACCCTTGCAGACACAACAGGATTACAACCGTCCACGGACAGGCCTGATTCAACCCAGAATGCCTCATTGTGTGGCTTTCTAAAACTGGGTCTCTCTGGTTCAGTGCTCAGATCAGCACACAAGCTGGAAACCGTGTTAATTGTGCTTTTGTGAGACGCTCAGGCTGTTGAATCAGATTTGTGAATGTCAGACCTCAGGAGATGGAGACAGTTTGTGAAAGATCAATCAGTGCGATGACAAAAAACAGTTTCACAGACACTTATTCTGACATAATCGGTCTGTCAGCAACACTTAACGAACCCAACGTGCTGTTTTTGAAATTCAAGCAATACTTTACGCATACTTGGGGTTAGTGATTTGAACAAACTTGTAGCCAGAAATTAACTTTGCTCCATGAAGGGGTAACAGGTATTTTAAAACCATTTTAACATTTCAGTTTTTATAATTGCCTTATTAAATATATCGGAGTTGTCTTTCAGGTTAATACTTAAATTTAACCAATTACTTTCATTCAGTCAGAAAACACTGAGCAACCTTAACAGATCCCCAAAAAATTCTAAAGAAAGACAAATGACAAAATGACAATTTTCAACTGAGATTTGGAGCCAAAAAACGGAAGCAAATGACTGGCAAATGGCAGCATCAATTATTTTATTTTTACACCGAGATTGGTAAGTGTGAAGTGAAAATCTGTTGACTGAGTAGTCTGTTATTATTTATATGCCAATGGTGACCGTTGAAAAATAGAAAAGGAGTTTATGCCTCTTACTTGGAAGTAATAAAGATATTTGCCATAGCCTTTTCAGCCAAGGCCTCTAGTTGAGGAGACACCAAAAAACACTAAATACATTTTGACTTGAGCTAATAAGCAACTATATAGCAACGTGCAACAACTACAAAAACCACTGCAAACCCTGGACATCTCCCTACAATTTGTATTTAAGGTGCTTTTTCTATGTTTCGGTTCATAGTGTTTGAGTTGGATCTGTTATCAACGACCGTATTCAGCCCAATAAAAACCATCAATACAGCGGCACACAGCTTTCAGCGCTCACAGTGCATTGAACCTGAACCGTGTGCTTTCGCCTGCCAAGTTTTTCCCCTCACGTGAGCTGGAATTCTCTCGCCTCGTGCTCTCCAAAGTGTGGCCCGTAAACATGCAATCTTTCTCTGAGCTACACCAGACCTGGACTGTGTGGTGATCTGACAGGAGAACAGGGGAAGCTCTCTCTCTCAGTCTCTCTGTTTGTCAGGGATTTGGGGAAGGACAGGTACACACAGGTACAGGTTATTCTGGTGCAGGGCGGGTCATTGGAAATTGCTAAAGTGCAGTGCTTGGCTCATGTCAGGACAGGAAAAGTTTTAATAGAGCTGAGTTTACTAAAGAGGAAGAAGATACATGCAGTAGAGGAAAGGGCAGTGCGGGTTTACACCATTCTTACCATTTTTGATCATGTTCCTTGTGCTTTTAATTTTTTCCAGACTTAGGGTGACTAATATTTTTTTTGTAGTTGGGCAGTAAAATATTAAGAGCAAGTATAAAGAGTAGAAAATCCTGAATGTTGAGGCGTTGGAGTGTTGAGTGAAGTAAAGGAGAACAAAGAGACAATGGTGGAAAAGCAGAAACTGTAAAGGTTTTTGAATGTGGAAACAGTGTGTATCGAGTTACTCTATTGTTTTTGACCTAATGTTTTTGGTTTCTTTTCGCTG